>NC_079911.1:3546043-3584479 GCF_024868665.1 Triplophysa rosa
TGTGTGTGTGTGTGTGTGTGTGCGTGCGTGTGTGTGTGCGTGCGTGCGTGCGCATCCATGTGTCTGCGCGTCGGTGTGTGTGTCTATGTCTATGTGTGTTAGTACGTGTGCATATTTCGTTTGTGGAGTGTTTTGTATGTGGGTATGTCTGTCTTCTGTGTTTTCACCTTTTTCTTGTTTTTACAGGTACAACTTTAATTGTTTTGCTTATAGTCAATATGTCTCATGTACAGCTGCTTTGTAACAATGAAAGTTGTAAAAAGCGCTATATAAATAAAGTTGAGTTGAGTGAATAACAATCTTACTAAATTTACGATTAGCCTTAGCCAGCACATTTAAATTTGACTTGATGTAAGGCGCTCTGGCTCCCGGTAAACATTTGACTATGGTGGCTGGTGCCTCTATGTTAACATTCCGAACAATAGAATCACAGATAACTAGGGCACTTTCAGTAGGTTTCTCAGTCGGTGCGTTACTGATCGGGGCAAACCTGTTCGAGACTGTAATTGGAACGGTTGAGTGATGTTTTTTCCTGCGACTACACCGTCTCACAGTCACAAAATTTCCCAGCTGCAGGGGATTTTCAACCGGAACCGAGCTGTGTGCGCTGAAGTTGCTCGCATCCAAAGTGTTTTCTATGGTCCTTACACTCTTACTATCCCTATACCCTCGCAGCTGACAGAGAAGGCTAAGCTAAACATATGACATGAGGTGCAAGTAACAATAATAGGACTAGAAGCCATAACTCACCGGGTGTGCAGAACAATTCCAACTTACCAAGGTTGCTCAATGAATCGTAGTATACTCGCTTAAAAAGAGAAACAGTTAGCACACAAAACAAACCAGAGGCAAGATGATATTCCACAGTGTAAACAGAAAGCAAGGTAACACGCTATTGCTTTGCTAACGGTGTTAAGTTAACTATCACTTTTGGTTTAGAATCTTCAAGTAAATAACAAGAACAGGGTTATTGAGCTATCAGGATAAGTTAGCAACGACAGTGATAAGTAACGATAATAAAAAACTCTAATATTAAAACCAGAGGTGGGTAGTAACGCGCTACATTTACTTCGTTACATTTACTTGAGTAACATTTTGGAAACTATGTACTTTTTAAGTAAAATTAAAAGTGTGTACTTTTACTCTTACTTGAGTAAATTTCTAATAGAAAATCTGTACTTTTACTTCGTTACATAACTTACATTGCGTGACGTTCCTTCATTTTAAACTATGCTTTTTAAAACGCGTTGTTTATTTCAAGGTTGTCGTCTCTTTTTACGGGCATTCCCGAGTGATCGATTCTTTTGAGTCGATTCTTTTGAAAGCATTAATTGAACAATGGGCAAAACCATTTGAATAGGCTAATGAATCAGTTCAAATGATTTGTTCAGTTCGCAGCACGATCTGAAGCAGGATTACTCACTCCTCGTAGCGCAAAACTTAAGAACACGCAGAACACAAAGAGCGTTGGATGAAGTGGATATGAATCTACACTCACCTAAAGGATTATTAGGAACACCTGTTCAATTTCTCATTAATGCAATTATCTAATCAACCAATCACATGGCAGTTGCTTCAATGCATTTAGGGGTGTGGTCCTGGTCAAGACAATCTCCTGAACTCCAAACTGAATGTCAGAATGGGAAAGAAAGGTGATTTAAGCAATTTTGAGCGTGGCATGGTTGTTGGTGCCAGACGGGCCGGTCTGAGTATTTCACAATCTGCTCAGTTACTGGGATTTTCACGCACAACCATTTCTAGGGTTTACAAAGAATGGTGTGAAAAGGGAAAAACATCCAGTATGCGGCAGTCCTGTGGGCGAAAATGCCTTGTTGATGCTAGAGGTCAGAGGAGAATGGGCCGACTGATTCAAGCTGATAGAAGAGCAACTTTGACTGAAATAACCACTCGTTACAACCGAGGTATGCAGCAAAGCATTTGTGAAGCCACAACACGCACAACCTTGAGGCAGATGGGCTACAACAGCAGAAGACCCCACCGGGTACCACTCATCTCCACTACAAATAGGAAAAAGAGGCTACAATTTGCACGAGCTCACCAAAATTGGACAGTTGAAGACTGGAAAAATGTTGCCTGGTCTGATGAGTCTCGATTTCTGTTGAGACATTCAAATGGTAGAGTCAGAATTTGGCGTAAACAGAATGAGAACATGGATCCATCATGCCTTGTTACCACTGTGCAGGCTGGTGGTGGTGGTGTAATGGTGTGGGGGATGTTTTCTTGGCACACTTTAGGCCCCTTAGTGCCAATTGGGCATCGTTTAAATGCCACGGCCTACCTGAGCATTGTTTCTGACCATGTCCATCCCTTTATGACCACCATGTACCCATCCTCTAATGGCTACTTCCAGCAGGATAATGCACCATGTCACAAAGCTCGAATCATTTCAAATTGGTTTCTTGAACATGACAATGAGTTCACTGTACTAGAATGGCCCCCACAGTCACCAGATCTCAACCCGATAGAACATCTTTGGGATGTGGTGGAACGGGAGCTTCGTGCCCTGGATGTGCATCCCACAAATCTCCATCAACTGCAAGATGCTATCCTATCAATATGGGCCAACATTTCTAAAGAATGCTTTCAGCACCTTGTTGAATCAATGCCACGTAGAATTAAGGCAGTTCTGAAGGCGAAAGGGGGTCAAACACCGTATTAGTATGGTGTTCCTAATAATCCTTTAGGTGAGTGTATTCTATACAATCAAAACTGCAAATGTGTCATATTGTTTGCCAGCAATGATAAATGCCCGCCATATGCGCGCACCCGCGCGACCTGTTCGTCAGACACAGCAACATGCGCGTTACCTGTCAGACACAGAGACGTGGGCTTGCAGAAATATACATTTGAAGAACAGAAGGAAGAAAACTTGTTGATGGGCGTGTGGTTCACTGTTTACTGTTTGTTTACAAGTAAGAGCGTTTCACAACACACACGTGACACAACACGAGAAAACATGAGCTTTGTTCAAAAATGTGTATTTCATTTAAGAGAGCACTGCAGATGTTCTAGATCATCTTAGGAAATGCTCTGAGTTTAGTTCATGCTTTAGTTTGACATGGTCTATTATTCTAAATAAGTTGTGTAAACTACATTGACATCAGGACTAGATGAAATTTACAGAAATGCTTGTCTCTTCTGTGTTTGTCTATTCTTTAGTCTCTCTAGTATATTGCAAAGATATCTGCTTATGATAATTAAAAATATTGATTAAAATGTAATATTAAAATATTGGCGTTAATATTAATTTTATGTAGTAGGCCTATATAATCAGATACAAAGTAACTAAGTAACTAGCTACTTGAGTAGTTTTTTCATTGCATACTTTTTTACTTTTACTCAAATAAATTTTAAAATAGTGACTTTTACTTTTACTTGAGTAACAATTTCTCTAGTTAATTGTACTTTTACTTGAGTAAAGATTTTGGCTACTCTACCCACCTCTGATTAAAACGAAGTGCAAGTGCAGGAATACAAACAAACCGCCAGCAGCGATGGAGCCAGGAATCGGAAGCACACGGATGCGCAGACCATGTGCCTTAATTAGGCATCTTAAGATGATAACTGACTAGATTTCTACAAACATAATTTATTCGATTTTTGTTTGATAAATCTATATAGTAAAAATGTACTACCTATTAGTGAAGGTTTTATTTATTTATTAATATTATTATCTTACATATATATTTAAATCTTAAAGATTCATTTAGCATTTTGATTTGGTTGTGCATATTCTGTTGGTTGTAATGTAACGTTTGTAATGTGTTAAAGAACTAAAACAATGCTGGTTCAACACTGGTCCGGAAGAAGTTCCTGTTTATATCATTAGAAGTTGTCTATACAGGTGCTGGTCATATAATTAGAATATCATCAAAAAGTTGATTTATTTCACTAATTCCATTCAAAAAGTGAAACTTGTATATTATATTCATTCATTACACACAGACTGATATATTTCAAATGTTTATTTCTTTTAATTTGATGATTGTAACAAGGTTCGGTAATTCTGGAAGAAAGGAGTCGGGTCGGCGTGGCTGGGAAACCGAGGTAAACTCTTTTTATTAAACAACAAAACTCTAATGGTGCTCCTGCACCTCAACAAAACACTCAACACTTGCTCAGTAACATTCACAATATTCCAGTCCTCGACGCAACGTCTCGGCGGCTTTCTCTCTCTCTCGGTTCCCAGCCGGTCTCTCTCCTCCTCTCATCTCCCGCTGTCTGGCTTTTAACCGTCTCCTCGCCAATTACTACAATGAGAAGCAGGTGTTTTTAATATGCGCTTGATCTGCTTACTCGCCGTTCTTCTCCCGTCTCTCTCTCTCTCCGTGCAAACCGTGCTGAACCACGCCCCCCTTGCCACAATGATTATAACTGACAACTAATGAAAATCCCAAATTCAGTATCTCAGTAAATTAGAATATTACTTAAGACCAATACAAAGAAAGGATTTTTAGAAATCTTGGCCAAATGTATGAGCATGTACAGCACTCAATACTTAGTTGGGGCTCCTTTTGCCTGAATTACTGCAGCAATGCGGCGTGGCATGGAGTCGATCAGTCTGTGGCACTGCTCAGGTGTTATGAGAGGCCAGGTTGCTCTGATAGTGGCCTTCAGCTCTTCTGCATTGTTGGGTCTGGCATCTAAATATTGGTCTTAAGTAATATTCTAATTTACTGAGATACTGAATTTGGGATTTTCATTAGTTGTCAGTTATAATCATCAAATTAAAAGAAATAAGCATTTGAAATATATCAGTCTGTGTGTAATGAATGAATATAATATACACGTTTCACTTTTTCAATGGAATTAGTGAAATAAATCAACTTTTTGATGATATTCTAATTATATGACCAGCACCTGTATATAGGGAATTCATCTCGGTTACGTTTGTAACCTCGGTTCCCTGATGGAGGGAACGAGATGTTGTGTCGAACCGACAGATGGGGGGTTCGTCCCTGAGAACCAATCGCTTCCGACTACTAAGAAAAGGCCAATGAAAATTGGTGAATGAGATTTGCATGCCGGACTCCGCCCCCGGAAATCCAGGTATAAAAGGGAGACGGCGTGCTTCATTCATTCACCTTTGTTCTGAGGAGCCTGAGACCTCTCACGACTGCTGCAGAGGACAGCACGTGTTGTGGCAAGGAGGACACAACGTCTCGTTCCCTCCATCAGGGAACCGAGGTTACAAACGTAACCGAGACGTTCCGTTTCTGTCGGTCTCTCGACGTTGTGTCGAACCGACAGATGGGGTTCCAATGGAAAACGCCATAACACTGTGCCCTGTCACAATCTCAACGAAGTGTGCTTGCCCTGCTCGAGAGGTTGCAGCCTCTTCAGTGCGAGTAGCATGGTCCACAACTCTAGGCAATTGATATGCCAGCGCAGGCGGGGGCCCGTCCAAAGCCCCGACACTGCGTGCCCGTTGCACACTGCACCCCAACCCTGCAGGGAGGCGTCCGTCATCACCACGACATGCCTCGTAACCTGCCCTAGGGGAACCCCTGCCAGAAGGAAGGTCATGGAAGACCAAGGGGTTAGGGTGCGTTGGCAGAGAGGCGTAATCACCATACGCCTGCTGCCGGTGTGCCACGCTCTCCAGGGAACTCGACTCTGAAGCCAGTGTTGGAGCGGTCTCATGTGCATCAACCCGAGGGGTATCACCGCCGCCGAGGATGCCATGTGTCCCAGGAGCCTCTGAAATAGTTTCAGGGGAACCGCTGACTGCTTGAAATGATCCAGGCAGTTCAACACCGACTGGGCACGTGCTGTGGACAGTCGCGCTGTCATGGTGACAGAGTTGAGTTCCATACCAAGATAGAGGATGCTCTGCACAGGGGAGAGCTTTCTCTTCTCTCGGTTGACCTGTAGCCCCAATCGATCTAGGTGCCGGAGCACCAGGTCCCTGTGTGCACACAACAGATCTCGCGAGTGTGCCAAGATAAGCCAGTCGTCAAGATAGTTGAGTACCTGCACACCCTTCTCCCTGAGGGGAGAGAGGGCGGCTTCCACGATCTTCGTAAAGACTCGTGGAGACAGAGACAGACCGAAGGGGAGGACTCTGTACTGATATGCTTGACCCTCGAAAGCGAACCGTAGGAACGGGCGATGACGAGGGAGAATCGAGACATGAAAGTAAGCATCCTTTAGGTCGATTGCCATGAACCAATCCTGACAATCCTCACGCGCTTCTGCGTGAGCATCCTGAACGGCAGCTTGTGCAGGTGTCTGTTCAGGGTACGCAGATCTAGGATGGGGCGCATCCCCCCACCTTTTTTGGGGACGATGAAGTAGGGGCTGTAAAACCCCTTGGACATCTCGGCTAGGGGGACGGACTCGATCGCACCCTTCGCCAGAAAGGTGGCGACCTCGCCCCGTAGTATGGGAGCATCCCGGCCTCTGACCGAGGTGGCGAGGATGCCCCGGAATTTGGGCGGGTTTCTGGCAAACTGGATCGCGTAGCCGAGACGGATCGTTCTCCTCAGCCACCGTGACGGTGTGGGAAGCTTGAGCCAAGCTCCCAGGGACCGCGACAGGGGGACTAAGGGTACACGATCTGCTTCATCGACCCCCCGGGGGTGGTTCGATGGCTGGCAGTGCGGGTCTCTCGCCGGGGGCGGGCCCCCGGGAAGAAGACTGGCCCTGCTGGTTCGCCTGCCTGGCGATGCAGCTTTACGCACCGTCGATTTGAGAGTGCTGAGGGCTGCAATGTACATTCGATGTTGCGCCTCGCCAAGACGCAACGTCGAGTTGCCGAACACCGTCATGTAGAGGGTGAGAGCGGCTGTGATAAACACCCAGAGAGAGAGAGAAAAACCTTTTGAAGTGGATAGTTGGGACGGGGCAGGAACCGTCCCGGATCGACCAACCAGCAATGGAATGGCTGGGGTCGGGCCCAAAAGGTGTTCTCGATCTCCCTCGGGTCTTCCCATGAGGGCCGCTACGGCTTCCGCCGCGGCTGCTGATGGGGTGGTGGTCTCCTCTTCAACGTCTCCCGGGGGGCTGCCGAGTGGGGGCACCGGAACCGGAGTGTCGAAGAGGACCAGGGCTGCTGGGAAGCAGAGGGTGCACGGGATCTCAACGGCCAGGGGGCGGCAGAGTCGCGGCGGGGGAGGATATGCTTGATATCCTCTGTCTGCTCCTTTTACTGTCGAGAACTGTGGCTCGGCAGTATCACCAAATAGCCCCCCCTTGCGAGATGGGTGCGTCGAGAAAGCTGACTTTCTCGCAACCCATCTGTGCAAGGTTTGGCCAGAGGTGTCTCTCCTGGACTACATGTGTGGACATCGCCCGACCCAGGAGTTCCTGCATAAGCGCTGGGTCGGTCTTACCCTCGTGGAGCTCTCTGAACGCCTTGGCCTGCAGGATGGCCATAGCGTGGAGAGAGGGGACAGTTTGGCCCGCAGCAGAGTAAGCTCCCGACATCCTGGATGTCGAAAGCCTACGTGCTTTGGACGGGAGTCTAGGTCGAGCCCCAGGGGGACTCGACGTATCCTCTAGCTGCCCCACCATCGAGGGAAGAAAGGGTGATGGAACTAGTTGACGTGCACGCGCCTAAGGGGGCATTCCAGGTCGTACTAAGTTCCTCATGCACTTCCGGGGAAACACGGCACTGGGGCGAGTACGGCATGGAGCCGCTCTCAAACCCGAGGTACCATGTATCCAGCCGTGAGCATTGGGATGTATATATTGCGTAGGATTTTTTTTCTTTTATAAGGAAGACTTTTACCGAAATGCCCATAATGGGAAACTCCAGTGAGAGTGCGTGACCATAACTACATTTCTTAGTTATGGGCACTGCAACCCAACGCCGGCGGCCCGGGAAAGCATGGCTGACATTTCGACATCCGCTTCTTCCTGATCTCGACCCCCCGAGGGAAGGACCTTCAAGAAATCGTCGGAGTCTGATGCCAGTAAGTCACCCTCCGATGCTGCAACAGACATCTCATCATCACGTACCGTGTCCGATACGTGATTGAGGAACAAGATGGTGGGACCATTTCATGGGGAACGGTCAGACGAGCAATGCGAGGTGCGAACTGTCTGCGAGCCAGTGGCTGACGGATTAGCGCTCACAGTAATCCTCATATCACCCTCGCTGCTCGCCGTAGCGGGCGGCAGGGCCGTAGTCCTGCCGTCACGGAACGGGAAGCAGACGAGGTGGTGGCTGAGCCCCGTGGGAACACAACCACCTGTGACGCAACGTCTGAACCATCAACCGCCCGCAGTGCGAGCAGGACGTATCCACAAGGGCTGCCCCTGTGTACTGGAAGCAGACCTCGTGTCCGTCCCCCTCCTTGATGAGTGTGTTGTACCCACGAGAACAGCGGGACATGCCACGCTGGAGAAATTGGAGTGTGGCACCGTCTGCTAGCTCGAACACCTCTGGAACCGCCGAGACGCCCAGGGGAAGTCGCCGCAGAAAGGGACCGTCCGGCTGCACCACGTTGTAGAACCGGCAATCTGGAGTTGCGAAGTAGTAGCGAGAGTTGATCTTCATAAGCGAAGGCTCCGAAGAACAAAAGGTGAATGAATGAAGCACGCCGTCTCCCTTTTATACCCGGATTTCCGGGGGCGGAGTCCGGCATGCAAATTTCATTCGCCAATTTTCATTGGCCTTTTCTAAGTAGTCGGAAGTCTCTCGACGACACAACGTCGAGAGACTGACAGAAAGGGAACCAAGGACACGTTTGAAAAAATATTTACTTGCCCTCCTCTGGTTCCTTCTGTCACGCTTTGTTCTTCAAGGATTAATTAGGATTAAATCAGGATTATCAGTGCTTGTATTAGAATACTTTTTTGATGTAGTTACATTCCACTCTACTGTACTTGTCTGCACTCTTGGTGCATGGCCAAGATTTTTAGGTTTTTGTATAATTTGAAGTCACAATTTAAAAAAGTGCTTCTTTTAATTGTCTTCAATTTATTTGAGAGAGAATAGCTTTTAGGATAGTTTTAATGTCATCCTACAAACATAAACATAAACTTCATTACCAGTGTTGGGTGTAACTAGTTACTAAGTAATTAGTTACTGTAATTTAATTACTTTTCCCTTGAAAAGGTAAAGTAAGGGATTACTCTTATTTTTTCTGTAATTTAATTAGTTACTTCTGATGTAATTAAACTAAATACTTTGTGTAATATGTGTGTGTGCAGAAGAGGAATTTACATCAAAATTCAAAGTCTAACTTTAAAATCCATGCTTTAATGTATAATTCTCACATTTGTAATTAATAATAATACTTTATGTAGTTTTAAATGATTTATTTGAATGAATTAAAAGAGCCGTTTCATGTCTATCCATGAATCACTAAACTAATCAA
Source organism: Triplophysa rosa (assembly GCF_024868665.1). Classification (NCBI taxonomy): domain Eukaryota; kingdom Metazoa; phylum Chordata; class Actinopteri; order Cypriniformes; family Nemacheilidae; genus Triplophysa; species Triplophysa rosa. The sequence continues at coordinate 3,555,391 of NC_079911.1, forward strand.
GGTTGATGTAGGATATAGAAAGTAATTAGTAATAAGTAATTAAATACTTTTTGAAGAGAGTAACTTGTACAGTAATCTAATTACATTATCGAATGTGTAATTAGTAACTATTAATTAATTACTTTTTCAGAGTAACTTACCCAACACTGTTCATTACATCATTTTGCAATATTCCTGACTCTGCATTCATGCAGAAAAAAACCCTGATAAATCATATTACCTGTTTTAAAACCTACACTTTTGCTCACGGGTTCCCCTATGTGGTTGACAAGTGCAATTTTCTGTGATCAGTATTGTAAATAATATCACTGTATAAGCTTCCCCGTGGGCAGCACAATACATATGAATTTTACTAAGCTGATGGAACCGGCAAATGCGGAAACGTTGTTTGTAAACCATATCGCACTTTTCTGCAGGCAGGCGATGGGCTGGGCTACTGACCCGAACACAGAATTTACATAGTGTGGCTGAAGCCGCTATGAGGCTGCTTGGGTAGCAGCGGCAGTAGAATTTGTCTGTTTAAGAGTTGTTCTACCACTGAAATAATTTTAGAGACATTATTTTAAGGTCGAAAAACTACAAAGTGTTGCTTCAAAGGTTTTTGATTTACAGCGGCCACTAGTGTTGTATTATAGATTTGCAACGAATCTCTGTCCAAACACGATGGTGGCCACCACAGTGCAAAAAGATGTTGTCGGCTGCGACAACGTGTCTTCTCATGTTGACGCAGGGAAGAGATCAAGCGGGCATTAGAAAGAGCGATGTCTAATTTATTACATGAAATAAAAGATCTGTGGATTCTAAGTATAAAAAGAAGGATAAAAGTCAGGCAGGAGCTAGGACCTGCATTAATATTATAAAGACTTTCCATCATCCGCGATCTGTTTCACCACTATACTGCAGGGGAGAGGAAGAGGAAACCCGCATTGTAGAGTTGTTTGTCCGTTTAGCGCTGCTGTACAAAACATGGCAGCGAATTCAATGTATGTAGGCCTGCTCTGTATGTAGATATAAACAACTTATTCTAAGGTATTACAAACATAACGGTTCGTTACAAAAGGTCTTTATACACCTCTGAAGAAATAGTTTTGTATATTATATTGCATTTTTGTCAATAGATCCTCCTAAAAACCCTGTATTGTTCCTTTAATCAAGAAAAGCTGACGTAAGGATAAAGTACCTTAAACCGATGGTTATTTTGAACAGTTGAACAAGCAATGAAACTGGTGTTTAACACAATGTGTTAAAATTAACACATTCATTTTTAAAGTGTATTTATGAACTGCTTTCATACATATTTGTCAGAGCAGATAACATTACTATCTGAACGTTGTGATTGAAACTTTGTATTACCATCACTTCTCATGATTATTGCCTTCTGTAAGTCGCTTTGGATAAAAGCATCTGCTAAATAAGTGTAAATGTAGCAAATAAGACACTCGAGGGACATACTGTACAGGACTTTTGATGCAAGATACGTAGTCATCTAGTTTATCCAAACCCTTCTACTAACTTAATTGCCCAGTTTCACAGACAAGGCTTAAGGCTAGTTCAAGACTAAAATGCATGTAAATGTTTGAGCTGCCTGAACAGAAAATAACTTGCCCTGAAACTATTTTAAGATATGTCAGTGCCATCTTTTGTCTCAAGATGCACACCAGTAACATTTTTTTCTAACGCGTTTGAATAAAATTTACTTAAATATCCTAATTTAACTAAGGCATTAGTCCTGGCTTGAGCTAAGTCTTGTCTGTGAAACTGGGCTATAATGGCTTTTTAGAAGTACTTATTGAGGAACTTACAATGCCAGTCTTAATGAAGTTTCACAAATAAGTTGTTAAAGCTTCAACCTCTTGAGGTCAGGTAAACTCAGAAATGCTCTACAGATTGCTTTAATTCAAAGTACCTTTTTACAGTTTGCTCTCAAAACACTATACATCATACACACAAAAAAATGAATGTGTTGTGAATGTTGGCAGATGGTTAACAGCACATTCTAGAAGTGTTCTGCAAATGTCTTAGCAGCTCTTTTTACAAACCTTACTTTTCCTCTATTCTTTATGGAGGAGGTGTATTCATAGGCTTTTAACTTTGCATAGTAGTCTGAGAATTTATTGAATAGGATGGATATTGGCATTCCATTGAGAATAATGCCAAATGAGATGCAAGCAAATGCAAAAATCCTGCCCAGGTGAGTTTCTGGAAACATGTCGCCATAGCCCACAGTGGAAATGCTCACCTGTGGAATAAATGCATGAGTAATATTTTAGTAGTTGTACAAATAAGTCATGAATCAGCAACATTTTTTGGTCAGAACAAAGAAAGACTTAACACTGTTTTTTACTGTTTTTGTTATACAGTACGTGTTTAATCATTTTCCTGGTTTATTTTATTTTCCATACAGTTTTCTTTTCATTATGTATGTACTGCATGTACTTCTACTAACCCTATTTCCAGGAACATTTTACCAATACCTAACCACAACAATCTTAATAACTACTATTAATTGTGTATATAATCATTTTTAAGTGATATACACTCACCTAAAGGATTATTAGGAACACCATACTAATACGGTGTTTGACCCCCTTTCGCCTTCAGAACTGCCTTAATTCTACGTGGCATTGATTCAACAAGGTGCTGAAAGCATTCTTTAGAAATGTTGGCCCATATTGATAGGATAGCATCTTGCAGTTGATGGAGATTTGTGGGATGCACATCCAGGGCACGAAGCTCCCGTTCCACCACATCCCAAAGATGTTCTATCGGGTTGAGATCTGGTGACTGTGGGGGCCATTCTAGTACAGTGAACTCATTGTCATGTTCAAGAAACCAATTTGAAATGATTCGAGCTTTGTGACATGGTGCATTATCCTGCTGGAAGTAGCCATTAGAGGATGGGTACATGGTGGTCATAAAGGGATGGACATGGTCAGAAACAATGCTCAGGTAGGCCGTGGCATTTAAACGATGCCCAATTGGCACTAAGGGGCCTAAAGTGTGCCAAGAAAACATCCCCCACACCATTACACCACCACCACCAGCCTGCACAGTGGTAACAAGGCATGATGGATCCATGTTCTCATTCTGTTTACGCCAAATTCTGACTCTACCATTTGAATGTCTCAACAGAAATCGAGACTCATCAGACCAGGCAACATTTTTCCAGTCTTCAACTGTCCAATTTTGGTGAGCTCGTGCAAATTGTAGCCTCTTTTTCCTATTTGTAGTGGAGATGAGTGGTACCCGGTGGGGTCTTCTGCTGTTGTAGCCCATCTGCCTCAAGGTTGTGCGTGTTGTGGCTTCACAAATGCTTTGCTGCATACCTCGGTTGTAACGAGTGGTTATTTCAGTCAAAGTTGCTCTTCTATCAGCTTGAATCAGTCGGCCCATTCTCCTCTGACCTCTAGCATCAACAAGGCATTTTCGCCCACAGGACTGCCGCATACTGGATGTTTTTCCCTTTTCACACCATTCTTTGTAAACCCTAGAAATGGTTGTGCGTGAAAATCCCAGTAACTGAGCAGATTGTGAAATACTCAGACCGGCCCGTCTGGCACCAACAACCATGCCACGCTCAAAATTGCTTAAATCACCTTTCTTTCCCATTCTGACATTCAGTTTGGAGTTCAGGAGATTGTCTTGACCAGGACCACACCCCTAAATGCATTGAAGCAACTGCCATGTGATTGGTTGATTAGATAATTGCATTAATGAGAAATTGAACAGGTGTTCCTAATAATCCTTTAGGTGAGTGTATAATGGTTAACTAAGGCTTGAAGTGGAAAATGCTTTATAATTAGGTGTACAGGCATATTAGGCAGTATTTATTTTACATGAGTCAATAAAGACATTTAATATACACTGAAAAGTAAAAAATATGAAATACCCATTTTAAGAATGCAATACTAATGCAAGATTGTAACATTGGGGTGTGACCAGTGGGCACTGGGTTAGCAGCCAGACAAAAGTAGGCCAAGAAGAATGGACACTGCAAAATAATGAAGAGTTAGGATGAAGAATAAGGTGTGAAACCACGAGGAACACTTTAGTCTCCAGGGTCTACCATTTTTAGGGAACTGCAACCAACCTGGAGTCTCCAGAAGTACAAGGTTCTCAGAGACTTTGCTAAAGAATCCCAAACCCCTCCACACACAAACATAAAAAAGTCACCCTCAACCTATTTGTTAATGAAACCAATCTTCATGGATTTCACAACACTTTAGGATGTGCTTGTTATTAAGTGGGGATCATATTTTAAGATTCTTTACCTTAGCAAAGTCTCTGAAAACCTTGTACTTCCGGGTTGCAGTTCTGAAAATAAGTTTGCACGGGAGACAAAAGGTTTCTGCATGGTTTCACACCCTATTCTTCACCTTAATTCTTTTGCAGTTAACTATCTTTTTCTTTTTGGCCTGCTTTTGTCTGACTGCTAGCCCAATGAGCATTTTCCTGATCCATTGGTCACGCCTCAATGTTCCAATTTCTCGTATTGCATTAGAATTGCATTCTTGTAATGGGCATTATTAAAGGAGGGGTGCCAGTGTTTCATGCATTCTGACTTTACAATGTTAAACATGCTGGCTTCTTAGGCTTGACATGGTCAACTTGTTAACATATAACGTAATATTTCTGTGCTTGATACACTCCCCCAGCGTTTGTATAGGTTTTGGAAGAAAAAAAATTGTACATGAAATTCCGTTTTGATGAGATGAGATGAAAGAGCATGGCCACGCGTCAACCCGCGAGATGAAAGAGCACGCCCACACATCAACCCGTGAGAGCAAGATGAAAGAGCATGCCCACACGTCAACCATGGGGAGTGGAAGAAAGAGCATGCCCATCAATGTGCTCTTAAGTTCGTGAATTTCAGCTGTGTTTGTTTGTTCACTGCATTTCGACAAGGAATGTTATATAAACGGTGGATATGATGCTGGCTTTGGAGATTGTTTGAAACTGACAGATGGAGCGGTCCCAGCGCTTAAAGATGCCGGTCATGAACCGGATGCGGTAAGCGAAACGAAGTCATAGGTTTTGTTGGCACTCGGTGCGCATGTGCATAAGGTACACCACATTAACTTATTGTATATAAACAGTTATCTAGGGATAATGCAATGATGTTTTGTGTGCTCATGCTTTAGTTCCGAATTGAATAGTTCTACTTGGATTTTGGAAAGGTACTTTCAAATTAGAGCAAATTACAGCATTAGAGCACATTTTCATTTCCGTTCCATAACCATCACGGTATTCTTTAAAGAACCTTGGGTTTCCATATAAATACTAAGGCGTAATAAATACTGTCTCTTAATACCATTGTACTGTAATCTGATATTAAAAATTGCTGTACTTTGGTACCAGTGTTATTTTTTGCAATTAGAATTTCAAGATTAAAGTTTCAAGTAGTACTATATCTTTTTCATCCTTTAAAAACATGCAAACTGAGTGTTCTGCAAAAAAGAGCTTGTGAAAGTTAAGCTTTACTTACTGTCTGATAAAACAGACTTTCACCATAGAGATAAACATAAACTTACAGCTGCCCACCACCATGCATGTGGAATGCTGGTGAAGTTTGTTTGATGCACGTCATGCTCTACGGTATACACCATGGCAGAGAAGGTGAAAATTCCCATGGCAATAAAGAGGAAAAGACATCCCACTTGCTGGTAACATTGTCGGAGCGTAAAGCCAAAAGCTCTAAGTCCAGTAGAGTGACGTGCCAGTTTCAGGATTCGAAAGATACGCATGAGGCGCATGATACGCAGAACTTGACCCAATTTACCCACACGTCCAACAGTCTCAATATCACTGCCATGTTTCCCATAATCTTCATTCTCGAAACACTCTAGGATCATCTGAAGATATAACGGAAGAATCGCAATCAGGTCCACGGCATTTAGCATGCTTCTTCCAAAGTGTTTGAGATCAGGGGTGGACATAAGTCGAAGCAGATATTCCATAGTAAAAAAATCAATGCAGAAAGTCTCCACATACTCACAGTAGGTCTTACCACTCAGCTGGCCTGTTGTAGTTGTATACTGCATTTCTTCTACTGTATTGAGAGTCATGGCCACAAGTGATACCAGCACAAAGAAACTGGATGCAACTGCCATGAGCTTGGCTGTGATAGATGAGAAGGGCTTCTCCATCATATTCCAAATAAGGAAACGAATATGACCAAAAGCCATATCTTGGAACTGGTCCTCATGTTCTTCAGTTTCCACCTCTGCTTGCAGCTCCCTTTGTACCTTGAGCTGTTCATTGAGTTCATCTTGACGTTCCTCAAATGAGATGCGGCAGCAGCGATGCGTGTTCTTAATGCGAACGCCCCAATAGTTGATCTCTTCCAAGAAATTGCGGGGACACAACTCATCTTTAATCCAGACAACTCCAGTTCTATAGAAGTTAAAGATGTTGTGGAAGATGTCTGGGTCACGGTCAAAGAAAAACTCATTGTTATGATATCATATTTATAAGATATCTGGTAGACCTTGCCTCCCACGTTGATGTTGAGCATGTAATTCTTAGTTGGAGAGGACAGCTGACTAGAGGTGGATAGCAGTTTATCCTCTTCATCATCTTCATACTCCGCATAGATGTCATAAACATCACCACTCAGCTCCTGCATTGAATTCCATGGTTTCACCCAGTTGTGTTGGTCAATGGGAAAATCAGAATCATCAGGATCCTTGGGAGCAGGGGCTGTGACCCCAAGTTTGTAGTTGGGGAACAAGCTTTGCCTCCGTCCCTTAAGCTTGATCATGGTGTCAACGTCCACTCAGCCAGGCAGATGTACTGGTTACTATGGGTGTAGAGGCAAAACATGCCTATAATACCTCTGAGTCAGACTCCTGAGCAACTGCAGGAAGCAGTGCCGACTAATATTGCTGACAGTCAGGATTTGAGTGCTTAAAGGTTTAAAAGCCATTATCCTCTTTCAGACATTCTCTATCCACCATGATGTCTTTCATTTGCCTTGCATTCACAAAACTCCAATACAATGTCATACCATGTATGATGTGAATATGATGTGTTATTTACAACAATTTCCTGCAGTTTTTTTAAACACCAGTACAATATTTGTTGAGAGATACTATCTATTGTTACCAATACCAGTTCCACTATGAATCTTTTACAGACACACCCCCAAACACAGCTCAAAACATCAGCTACCACACCAATATTAGTCAGTGTGAGTTCAATGTGCATGTCTGGCATGACTTTCTAAAAGTAACTCCATGTAAATCTTAATTTTATTGGATGTGTTTGCAAATATTTACGTTCTCACAATACAGCATTTTGTTCCCCTGCTAGAAAAGGTAACAGGAATAGCAAACATACATACAAAATAGTTTAAACAAACTTTTTTTAAATAAATCTTCTACCCTGGTACAATGCCCAAACATAGCAAAATTGCCTCAGCCAAATGTATACAATCATATTTACAGAGGAAAATTTGACCAAAGGGCTTAGTCCTTATTGATTATGTTGTTGAGAGGGATATATTCAGTGTTTTACAAATGATTTAACAGCACTTTACCATATAGAACTTGAAGGGATATTTCATTGAAGAATGAAAATTCTGTCATTAATTACCCTCATATTGTACCACAACCGTAAGACCTTGGTTCATCTTCAGAACACAAATTAAGCTATTTTTGATGAAGTCCATGAGTTTTCTCACCCTTCATAGACAGCAACGCAACTGCCACCTTCAAGGTACAGAAAGATAGTAAAGACATCAACAAAATAGTCCATCTGTCTACAGTGGTTCCACCTTCGTTTTATGAAGCGACTAGAATACTTTGCTGAATAAGTTGTTTTTATTTTTTGTACTCAATTTCCTCTCATTTGTGTCAGTCTCCAATGTGCATTCACGAGAGCACACAGCGCATTCTCATCGCTTCATAAAAATAAGTTGAACCATTGTAGTCACATGGACTATGTAGTTGATGTCTTTACTACCTTTCTGCACCTGTCTATGGGGGGTCAGAAAGCTCTTAGGAGACTGTACTTAGGAGAAATTACTTATATTTGGGAAACATATCTTTGAAGGCATGACAGTCTAAAATATGCATTTCATTTAAACATTCCAGACACACAAGTGACCATCTAGATCTGGACTCCAGTTCTCCAGCTATGCCATCAACATCCTAAGTAGGAAATAGTTGAACTACTGACATAAAAGTCAGTATAAATGTCCTTTCTCGTACCACAATTCACATCCTCTTTCTGATGAAAAGCTTGGAAATGCACATCAGAAGGCATCTGGTTTTGAGGCCCCTGAACTGGTATCAGTTGCCATTGGTGCGGTGGTAAATAAACTTGAACATTGTAGTGCTCTGGTTATGACAAATCATCTTCTGTGCTTACCACTGAAATCTGGAGTAAAGAAATAAAGCAGGAAGATGAGATGTAGTCTGCCAATCTTAAAGAATTAACTCAGGCACAAAAACTTTTATAAAACAGCATAGTACAACATTTCCAAAGCCATGGATTAAGTGCCTTTGCTTTCTATTTTACGTTGACAGGATATTTACAATATTTTGTAACAACGAGGTAAATGGTATCCAAGTTTTATTAATCGCAGACAATAAAGATGCATAACTCACAGCAGGGTACGTGTGGCCAACAGAGGCAGAGTGTCTACTTATATCTATATTGAGGTCTTCTTCTGTAGTCTTCAGATACACTGGATTATCAAAATTCATACTCTTCTTGTTTTTGATCTGCCAGTTCCTCCACATCAAGTAACCACCCGCAGCAGCCATGGCCAACAACACTGTAGACAAAGAGCATTAAGGTGTAAGTAAGTAATAAGTAAGGTGGCATGGTGAAACAATATGTTTGTAGTTAATATTTAGAAAAGAATCAATGAAAAGGTTTGACAATTATTGTTTCACTGGGTTTGGGCATGATGTGCGCAAACCCTAACCTAAAAAAGAACTACAAAATATATTTAAATTATATTTTTAAATGTTTTAATATTTAAGATTTTTGGAAAAAAATTTAAAGTATGTTTTTGGATCTAGAGGGACCTCAAACACATCTATATAACCTTTGGACTGCCAAACTCAAGTCAAAACACAAGTAAACAATATAACTGCTAGCGATTTTTGAATGTTTATTTAAAAACACTTTACATTAACGGAGTCCCGAAATTATTCAGAAGTGTCCGAATTGAATTGAATCATAACAAAAAAATGATTTATGCCGTACTTACACACAGGCAGAATGGCCCAGGCAGCAGCAGACCCTTTGGCTGATGAACTGACTTCATGTATAGAAGTACTAATATTTCCTTCTACTGGTCAAAACAAAAAAAGACCAAGCTTCAGACATATTAATCATAATAAGATCTGACTAGGCAAAATAATATTCAGGAAATGCTGTAAACAAACTTTGGAGTAATATACAACAACATTACATTAATACAATCAAATGAGCATATGAGATGACAGCAACAGCAAGAAAAGGACGACCTCCATTAATGCCAAGCCTGCTATATAAAAGTAAGCGCTTTCTATTCTAAATGCAGATGTAAAGAGTACCTTGGCAGTTTTTATTCTTAAAGGGGTCATATGGTGGAAGTACGTGTTTTTGGTGTGTTAAGTTGCCCATGCATGTATTAGACACGTAAAATTGCACAAATGAAAGTGTGGGAACAAAAGATGCATTCTATATAAAAGTGAATGCTCAACCAGACTTGCCTGAAACGCCTCGTGTAACCACACCCCGGCGAATCTATGTAACTTCGTAACATGATTTGACTAAGACCGCCCAAATCTACATGTAGTTAAGGTGGGCGTAATTGTAAATCTCATTGTATTGTCTGTCAATACAATTGCTTTGGAACCTGATGTTCCGAATATGGTAAAAGGCGTTACATTTCCGTGAAATGCTTGCAGTGCATTTGAAATGCTCCAATCACTTCGCACTGGTTAACTGGCCAATCATAGCACACCTCGCTTTTCAGAGCGATGAGCTTTGTAAAAAATCAGCACATTTCAGAGAGGCGGGGCAAAGAGGAGATACAAACATGCAAGGTATGTGGAAAATACAACGTTTTTTAAACTTTAAATGGTGTATACACATTGCATTACATCTAAAACAAACAATAATATTCGTTTTAGCTGTGCATTATGAATCCTTTAAGATTTGAAAGAGGTTAGCTGGTTAACTGAGGGAGGCAAATATAGTCTTACCAGCATGGCCTGGTTCATGGACCTCGTTTGGTTCTGGAGACACTTTAAAACAAATGATTATCTTAGTTTTGGGAAAATGGAAATAAATCTTGTGGCGCTTACAATACATCAAATGCAAATTTATTTATTATAGTTTTATAGCACAGTTTAATGCAACCATTGTTGCCCAATGTGCTGTACAAAGATACAGGAAAACATGTAAGAACGGTACAATAACAGTAACAATAACAAACATAAAGTGCACTCAATACCCCCCAAAAAAGCCTGAGTAAATAAATAAGTTTTTAACATTGATTTAAAATTGGAGATAATATCTAATGTTCACAGGTAACAAATTCCACAATTTCAGAGCGGCAATCGAAAAGGAGCGAACCCCCTTACGTTTTAATCTAGACCTTGAAATTGTTAAGAGCAACTGATCAGAAGACCTCAAAGATCTGGTAGATGAGTCACATATCACTAAAGCATCAAGCTATGATGGTGTCAAACAGTTTAAGGATTTAAAAACAAACATCAAAAGTTTGTATTCTATACGGAACCGAACCGGCAAACATTGGAGAGAAGACAAGATTTGTGTTTACAGGTCAACATCCTGGCTGCTGCGTTTTGAACCGCTTGCAAACGTGCCCCAGCTGTCTGGCTAACTCCTATATAAGTATTGCAATAATCGAGTCTCAAAAAAATGAAGGCATGGATGAGTTTCTCCAAGTCGGTAAAAGAAAGAAAAGTCTTCACTTAGCAAAAAGTCTAAGATAAAAAAGCAAGATTTAACTGTGTTTTTATTTGCTTATCAAACTTAAAGAGGTCCTTCTTGAGGATTCCATTTTTTTTAACTTTAGTTAGTGTGTAATCTTGCTGTTAGAGCATAAATAATATCTGCAAAATTATGAAGCTCACAGTTTAATGCAAAGCGACATACAGTCTTTAACAAAATTGGACTACAGAAAAAAGGACTACAGATAAGGGCTTAATCGAACTATATCCCTCTACTTCCCGGGTACATGATGTCACTATTCCAAGTTTTTGAATAACCTCTGCCCACAGGGGCAAGGCATTGTTGGGCTTCCGTAGAGAAGAGGAAGAGCAGCTGGAGTAATGTTTGGTTACCATGCCAAACATTTGACTGAGCTGCACTCATCATAGTCTTACAGCTGGTAATAAGAATTTTGCTACACACATTCCAAGATAACTAACGGTCACCAGTTTGCCCAGATAACAGCTTCATTGACTTTAACATTGGCTGTGAAAGCTGTTCTGTGTAATAAACTAATATTGTGTGTGTGTGCAGCTTTAAAACTTCTATGAGTAGTTTTAGTTACATGGGTCCAATATGATAAGGCAGAACTAACGCTACTGTTATTACTGTTTATTTAACAGACTGGGTCAGCTTTACCAATCAGAGCGTTTCGGAAGGAGGGACTTTATAGAAACCGGAAAAACATTGATTGTTTTGTGAGAAAAGAGACAGCGGTGAAGAATACAGATGAAATATGTGAAATATAGTTTTTAAAATTCAAAACATGAACATCTATTGCTAAACACCCAAAAACAATTAAAGCTTCAAAAGCAGCCAAACAACAACCCCTTTAAGATCTCTGTCAAACAATACATCTAAATTCTTAACCACTTTATTGTGCACTGCCGGGGAGCCCAGATTTAAATTTAAGAAGGCCACATCTCTGGTTTATCATCAAGTTTAACATTTTTTGTGCCATCCAGCTTTTAACGACATTTAGGCAGTTTAAAAGCAGAGTTAAAGTATTCTTATCATCATTTTGTAATGGCAGATAGATCTGCGTGTCGTCGGCATAGCTATGAAATGTAACACAGTGTTTTCTAAAATAGAAACTAAAGGGAGCATATGCAACGAAAACAAAAGGGGAGAAAGAATGGACCCTTGAGGGACCCCACATGTAAGTGGAGCCGACCTTGACAGACCTTCACCAAATTTAACAGCAAAACTTCTTTTCGTTAAGTATGACTTAAACCACTGAAGGGCCACCCCTCAGACACCGACATGGTGTTCCAGTCGAGACAGTTGTGATCAATGGTATCAAAGGCCACACTAAGACCTAATACATTTACATTTATGCATTTGGCAGACGCTTATATCCAAAGCAACTTACACTGCCTTATACTATACATTTCTTTTCTAATCATGTGTAAGCCCTGGGATCGAACCCATGACCTTCGTGTTGCTAGCACCATGCTCTAATCACTGAGCTACAGGAAAACTCATAATAACACTAGGATAGCAGACGCTCCAGAATCAACAGTTAATAAAATATCATTGTAAATCTTTAAAGATTCTGTATTATGCAACGCCCTAAAACCTGATTGAAAACTATTTTTTTCCTAAAAATGTATGTAATTGAGTAAAAACTACCTTCTCTTAAATCTTAGAGAGGAAAGGCAGTTTAGAGATCGCTCTAAAATTGGATAGGTCTGTAGGATCCAAAATAGATATCTTTAGGCTGCACTAAAGCATTTTAAAACTTTATTAAAGTCAATATACTACGAGGACCCACCATTGCCATTGGCAGTCTCCATAAGACAACTGAATAACACAAATGCAAAGCTGTAATCTGTCTACATACTAAGCAGTAGACCTACAACCAATAAAAATTCAGCACAGCTCCATAAGACCAAACAAGCCTGAATGTCTTTATAAATAAGCACTTTGTGAAGCAGCCTTTCAAGCATAAACAAAACACAGCCCCCTCTATCAGTGGTTGTTTTAACTGTTGCCAAATTTAACAAGTTTTTAGCCTAAAAAATTATAAGATACTGACATATCTTTTGACATATAAGACGCCTTGATATAATTTATTTATTACACCCATCTTAAAACACCCTCCTCATCAATAACGAAAGCATTTATGAAATTGTTCTCACTGTTCAGCTTTTTGATTAAAAGTTTCTGATTGTTCGCCGGTTCCCGCCTCCTTCCTTCCCTTTTATTGAGCTTTTGTTACACCTGCATAAGACTAGACTATCTCATTTCGGTTCGCGGACTTCGGGGGCTGTGTGCTTTGAAGACAGAGATCTCGTTTTTAAGTCCGCGACCTTAGAAGGCCGCAGCTGTCGAATTGGGACACAGCTATATAAAGATGCCAGATGCGGACATGAAGACGGCATTTCCTGGTTATACGTGTGGTACGTCTTCTGTGGAGCATTGGCGTTTCTGTGCGAGAGTGCCCTCTGGCTTTTTGGATGCAGCTGCATTTAACCGTACTTCACTGACATGCTGCACACGTGCGGTTTCTTTACAATTAACGTGCAGCCCTACAACTATTTTAACTTTGTTTAAATTGCAATAGATTCTATTTATACTGTGCCAATAGCATATCACTAACATCGTGTCTACACCAGATGTAACCGACGTGATACGACACATGGCTTGTTGCACCACATCCAGTGTGGACAAAATTTTTAATTATAATGGGTTCTAATGCATTCTATTGTCTTTTGCCGCGTAGCATCACGCCGTGTCCGGTGTAGACACAGTGTAAGAAATTACATGATTTTCACTTAGTGTAAATAGCTTATATTGCTAAGAAATTGCTATTTTCACTTAGTGTTCATGGCATCTGATTGCTATTTGCACTAAATTTACAATGGACATGAAAAGTGCATTATGAGAAAAAGTCTCAAACATAATTTTTAACAGGGTGACTGTTACTTACCTGGTCTGCAACGCAGTCCATCCAGAGAGAGTGTTTGACCTTGTGGACAAACACAGGTGTATTTTGGCGAATGTTTGTTAATCTGTGGAGCTGGCAAACACATAAACGAACAGCCTCCATTCTCCACCTTCTCATTACACCAGTTTGTCCCTGTATTGAGAACACTGTATTGAGAACAAGACTGAAATAATTAGTCTAACATTCTAGATATATGCAAGACCCACCTGACAGCTGAATTAGCTCATGGTACACAATGATGTCCTGTGGTTCATTGAGGTTGCTGGCCAGCATAGTTATATCAGAGCCGGTGAACTTGTTTGCACCATATATGGCCTCGTTTTCACCATCTGTCCAGAATACACGATCCTATGGTAAGTGAATGTAAAGGTTAAAGAATGATCTGATACAATCAATTAATTTTAGAAGCAACAGCCATGTTTGATCAAGTTTTGGAGATCTGTGTACCTCAAAAACTGTCATAGCCAAAGGGTGGGAAAGGTAATATGGGGATTGCAGCACTTTTCTGCGATTGTCTCCATTCAGGTCAACACTACAGAGCATGTGCAGCTTGGAGTCCACCCAATATAGTCTCCCCTTGATCAGATCTATGAAGACACGAGTTTTGACTGAGGTAGAAAACATGTTTTGTCTATAGCATTTTTAAATTGTCTAGAAAACAAGTAAGTGGTACTTTGCAAGTAATAACTGCAAGGAAACCAAGTGTTATCACATTACTATTCAGTTACCATGTTCTAAGTGTTTGCTAGCTGGTTGCTTAGTGGCCAAAGTCAGACTCCTCGTGATACCCTGGTGCTTTAATTTACATTTGAGGAGTTACCTGAGCCATATAATCAGGTTTCTTTCTCACTTGCATTACTCACCATGAGAACCTAAAGTAATAGCACATCTCCACTCAAGCGAACAATTAGTTTTTATTCACATCTAAAGCCATAGAGAGTTACATACAGAAACTAATATGTTACAATGTAGGTGATTTCAACAAACCCCAAACACAGGCAAACACAACTTACTGAAAAAAGACAACACCTACTGTATTGATTCAATTACTTTCAGGAAAAAAAGACCACACCAAGCTTACGGACCAAGAGTGATTCCATTGGGCCACTGAATGTCCATCTCAACTAGCACCTGTCTGTCAACTCCATTCATTCCAGACTTTTCAATCTTGGCTGGTTCACCCCAGTCGGACCAATACAGAAACCTAACATTATAGAAAGGTTACAGTAGTGATACATTCAGAATACGTAAAAAACAGGCAAATATCAGCCAAAATTTTGGCTTTATTGGTTTTATGTCTGTTCTAATCACATTACCCTGACAGAGGATCTACAGCAATAGAGGCCGGTTCCTTTAGACCACTGTCAAACAGCACCTTTCTCTTGGTCCCATTGAAGTTGGCCACAGATATGCTCTTACTACCCAGGTCTGACCAATAGATGTTTTTGTAAATCCAGTCCACTGCTATTCCAACAGGCATTTGAACACTGTCAATCACTTTGCTATGACTTGCCCCATCCTCCTGCTTATCCAATACTGTGCTGTGGAGAAAGGCATCAACTCATAAGGGGCATACAGGATTTTAGATCATCTAAGAGTGCACATCAATGACATTTATGCACAAATGCATTTAATGTCTAACATTAGTTGCATATGAGACATGCTTCAGACAAGGGAACCAGCGGTTACCTGAAAATCGCTTTTTGCCCCAGATCAGCCCAGAATATCCTCTGCTGAGTAAAGTCAGCATCTAGAGCCACAGTGTTCCGCAGCTGCTCCACAATCTGAGTGTATTCACGACGTTCAAGGCCCAGTTTACGAATGTCTCTTCGATTGGTGAAAATAAGACAGGGCTCTTTACCTGAGCATGCAAAATGACCATAAAGGCTGTAATTCACAGACTACCAACAAGTTAACCTACACAGTAATTCCTCTATATCTAACTATAGGAATTTTGATAAACTATAGCCATTATTAAAGCCGTATACTGTACAACAGTACAGAAATTTTATAACGCCACAAAAACAAATGCTTACAAAACAGGTAGTGTTGCAGATTTGGCTTTATTAGCTTGCTATGTTTTGTTGAAACATTCATGATAGCAGCTTGGGCTATTTCTTGAAATGTGTTATTTGTGGCATAATTCTAATGGAATGGAAGCAAATGTTAAAAAAAAACATTTACCTCGCATTAGCCAAGCTAAGGAACTGAGAAATTGATTTAAGTGTACTAAAATGAAATTCTAAATTCTCTTACCTACAGCCTTGCACACTCCAGTGGTGGGATCCATCTGATAGCCATTGTGACATTCACACTTGTAGCCGCCTTTAAGATTTATACAGATTTGACTACATATACCAGGGTTTAGACATTCATTGACATCTGAAAAGGAAACATTAAAGACATGCTTACAAAATAAAACCAAGATTGATTTTAATCACCTACAATAATCATTCTAAATCATTAAATGTCCGTTTTAGGAATTCATACCACCACAGGTCTTGTGATCAATAAGATGGAGTCCCGGCGGACAGTCACACTCATAGCCAATCGTCATGTCACTGCAGATGTGCGAGCAGCCGCCGTTGTTGAGCAGGCATTCGTTCATATCTAAAATAAATGGCGAACAACAGTGTGATACATTGGAATACCAATGTAGCACACTAGCAAGAGACTGTACTCAAGAGAGGTACTCGACATAATGAAACAATGTCCTGGGATTAGGATTAAAAACATGGAGCATGCTGGAAAAAGTGTCATTCATATTTTTGCTTAGTAGAACCTCAGACGCCAACTCTGAATTAATGAAAATATTTAATTAATATACTGTACTATGAACTACTTCATAATCACATTGCTTTAGTTGCACATGCTCTAGAGTACTGTGTATTGTGACAGGAGGTGGAGGTATTGCGACAGTGTATTGTACAGTAGCATTTTTGTATATCTGTAAAGGCCAAATATTTCTGAAGTGAAAGCATTCCATAATCAAAAATACACATAATAATGTGTGAGACAATCACTTTTAGCCTCCAAAAACACAAATCAGTGTTTGCCAGGGCCTCACTATGAGCCTAGGTCTGCTTTTTGATCACAGTTCATACTATAGACAATCGGAGTGTATATAATACCTAGACGCCTCATTGTCCACTGGATCTTACGTCAATGCCGCCACCATATTGGTAGTGGCAAAAGATGACTATAAACACATAAGTGAATGGTGGATCTGCGGTTCCCTTTCTGTCGGTCTCTCGACGTTGTGTCGAACCGACAGAATGGGGTTTGTCTTGAGAACCTATCAACTTCTGAGTATTTAGAAAAGGCCAATGAAAATTGGCAAATGAAATTTGCATGCCGGACTCCTCCCCGGATGTCCGGGTATAAGAGGGAAGCCGGCGTGCTCATTCATTCACCTTTTTGTTCTTCAGAGCCTACGCATCTGATGAGCTTCTCTACGATCTTTGGTGATCATTTTTCTGCTGGAATCTACGACGCGGACAGCGGACGGTCCCTTCCTGCAGTGACTCTCCCCTGGGCGTCTCGGCAGTTCCGGAGGTGTTCGAGCAAATTTCCTTTCTAAAAGAGCAAATTTCTCCAGCGTGGCATGTCCCGCTGTTCTCATGGGTGCAACACACTCATCGAGGAGGGGGACGGACACGATGCCTGCTTCCAGTACGCTGGGGCAGACGTTGTGGATACGCCCTGCCCGCACTGCGGGCGGTGATGACTCAGACTTTGCGTCACGGGTGGCTGTGTTCCCACGGGACTCAGCCACCACCTCGTTTGCTCCCTGTTCTGTGGTGGCAGGACTACGGCCCTGCCGTCCGCTACGGAAAGCAGTGAGGGTGATATGAGGATTACTGTGAACGGCTCACGGACCGTTCACACCTCGTCTCGCTCATCTGACCGTTTCCCAGGAGACGGTCCGCCATCTTATTCCTCAATCACATATTCGGACATGATGCGTGATGATGAGATGTCTCTTGCAGCATCGGGGGGTGACGTACTGCCATCCGACTCCGACGATTCCTCGGGCTCCCTCCCTCAGGGGGTCGAGCCCAGGAAGAAGCGGATGTCGAAATGTCAGCCATGCTTTCCCGGGCCGCCGTGAGTGTTGGGTTGCAGTGCCCGCACTGCCTCTCCCGGCGCTCGCGGCTGGCTACATGGTGCCTCGGGTTTGAGCGCGGCTCTAAGCCACGCCCGCCCCCAGTGCCGTGTTTACCGGAAGTGCATGAGGAACTTTGTAAGACCTGGAACGCCCCCTTTCCGGCACGTTTCACGTCAAACAAAGTTCTGTCACACTCTCTTCCCTCGAGGTTGAGACAGCTGGAGGATACGTCGTTGTCCCCCGGGTGGAGTATGCCGCCGCGGTGCACTCGTGCCCATAGGCAGAGGTGGGTAGTAACGCGCTACATTTACTTGAGTAACATTTTGGAAAATATGTACTTTTTAAGTAAAATTAAAAGTGTGTACTTTTACTCTTACTTGAGTAAATTTCTCATAGAAAATCTGTACTTTTACTTCGTTACATAACTTACATTGCGTGACGTTCCTTCGTTCCTTCATTTTAAACTATGCTTTTTAAAACGCGTTGTTTATTTCAAGGTTGTCGTCTCTTTTTACGGGCATTCCCGAGTGATCGATTCTTTTGAGTCGATTCCTTTGAAAGCATTAATTGAACAATTGGCAAAACCATTTGAATAGGCTAATGAATCAGTTCAAATGATTTGTTCAGTTCGCAGCACGATCTGAATCATCTGAAGCAGGATTACTCACTCCTCGTAGCGCGAAACTTAAGAACACGCAGAACACAAAGAGCATTGGATGAAGTGGATATTAATCTATATCTATACAATCAAAACTGCAAATGTGTCATATTGTTTGCTAGCAATGATAAATGCCTGCCATATGCGCGCACACGCGCGACCTGTTCGTCAGACACAGCAACATGCGCGTTACCTGTCAGACACAGAGACGTGGGCTTGCAGAAATATACATTTGAAGAACAGAAGGAAGAAAACTTGTTGATGGGCGTGTGGTTCACTGTTTACTGTTTGTTTACAAGCAAGAGCGTTTCACAACACACACGTGACACAACACGAGAAAACATGAACTTTGTTCAAAAATGTGTATTTCATATAAGAGAGCACTGCAGATGTTCTAGATCATCTTAGGAAATGCTCTGAGTTTAGTTCATGCTTTAGTTTGACAAGGTCTATTATTCTAAATAAGTTGTGTAAACTACATTGACATCAGGACTAGATGAAATGTACAGAAATGCTTGTCTCTTCTGTGTTTGTCTATTCTTTAGTCTCTGTATGTATATTGCAAAGATATCTGCTTATGATAATTAAAAATATTGATTAAAATGTAATATTAAAACATTGGCACGGACCCGCACGCGGCCTCCCCCGGAGGGTTCTCGACAGTAAAGAAGCAGTCCTCCGTGTCGCAACTCGGCCGCCTCGGCCGTCGAATCCCGTGCACTGTCTGCTTCCCAGCAGCCCTGGTCCTCTTCGACGCCCTCCAGCTCTGGCGCCGACCTCTCAGGCGGCCCCCCTGGAGGAGACAGCGAAGAGGAGACCATCGCCCCATCAGCAGCCGCAATGAAGCGGCCTTCATGGGAAGACCTCAGGGGGATCAAGGCTACCATTGGGCCCGACCCCAGCCACATCGCTGGGAAGTCGGATTGGGATGGATCGTGCCCCGTCCCTCCATCTGCTGGCCCCCTCCGGGGGGCTAGCGCCCACTTACTCTCAAAAAAGAGAGCTTCCTCTCTCTCTGGGTTATCACAGCCGCTCCCACCCTCTGCACGACGGTGAATGGCAAACTCGACATTGCGTCATGGCGAAGCGCAATGTCGAGTATAAACACCAGCCCTCAGCACTCTCAGTCAGACAGTGCGTTGAGCTGCGCAGTCGCCAGGCAGGAAAAACAGCAGAGCCGATCTCCTCCCCGGGGGACCTCCCCCGGCAAGGAATCCATACTGCTAGCCATCGAACCACCCCCCGGGGGGAAGATGAAAAAGATAGTACCTTTAATCCCCGTCTCATTTCTGGGAGCCTGTCCGGCTTCCCAGACTGTCAGGCTGGCTAGGGAAGACGATCCGTCTTGGCTACGCGATCCAGTCGCCTCACGCCCGCCAAGTTCAGCATCCGATATACCTCAGTCAGAGGCTAGGATGTTCCCGACTTCGGGCCAAGGCCGCCACCCTTCTGGTGAAGGGAGTGATCAAGCCCGTCTCACCAGCCGAGATGTTCAGCGGGTTTTACAGCCTGTACTTCATTGTCCCCAAGAAAGGCGGGGGGTTGCGCCCTATCTTGGGTCTGTGTGTTCTGAACAGGCACCTACACAGTAGCTGCCTTTCAGGTTGATCACGCAGAAGCGCATCCTGACGTCCGTCAGGTGTCAGGACTGGTTCATAGCAATCGACCTGAAGGACGCGTACTTCATGTCTCGATCCTCCCTCGACATCGGCCGTTCCGACGGTTCGTGTTCGAGGGACGGGCATATCAGTACTCCCCTTCGGTCTGTCCCTGTCTCCACGAGTCTTTACGAAGGTCGTGGAAGCCGCCCTCCTTCCCCTTAGGGAAGGAGGTGTGCGGGTACTAAACTATCTCGATGACTGGCTCAGCTTGGCGCACTCTCGAGATCTGTTGTGTACACACAGGGACCTGGTGCTCCGGCACCTAGATCGGTGGGGCTACAGGTCAACTGAGAAGAGCAAGCTCTCCCCGGTGCAGAGCGTCCTCTTTCTTGGTATGGAACTCGACTCTGTCCTCATGAGCAGCCCCGCTCACCCCCCGCAGTTGGCGGGAGACCCGTGACGAGGAAGCCCGCACCCTCGCAGCCTCCCAGAGGCAGTGCGACTGACTACAGAGCGCGCCCGATCAGTGTTGAACTGCCTGAAGCTCTCAGGCAGTCAGCGGTCCCCCTGAAACATTTCAGAGGCTCCTGGGATACATGGCATCCTCGGCGGGGGTGGTCCCCCTCGGGTCGATGCACATACGACCGCTCCAACACTGGCTACAGAGTCAAGTTCCTTGGAGAGCGTGGCACACCGGCAGCAGGCGTATGGTCATCACGCTTTTCTGCCGACACACCCTAACCCCCTGGTCTCCCATGACCTTCTTGCGGACAGGGGTCCCATTGGGGATGCCTCCCTGTAGGGTTAGGGTGCCGTGTGCAACGGGCACGCAGTGTCGGGGCGGTGGACGGGCCCCCGCCTGCGTTGGCATTTCAACTGCCTAGAGTTGTTGGTTGTGCTACTTGCATTGAGGAGGCTACTACCTCTTGTGCAGGGCAAGCACGTGCTGGTCCGGTCGGACAGCACAGCTGCTGTGGCGTATGTCATTGGTGGCATTCGCTCACGGCAGCTAACATGACTCGGCCGGCGCCTCCTCCTCTGGAGTCAGCAGGTGATCAGTTCCCTGCGAGCCACACACATCCCAGGCGTCCTGAACCAGACAGCCGATGCGCTCTCTCGTCAGTCGATGCCTCGCGGAGAGTGGCGACTCCATCCCCGCACAGCCGGCTCATTTGGGAGCAGTTCGGCCAGGCACAGGTGGTCCTGTTGCCTCCCCGGACTCCACCCATTGTCCGCTTTGGTACTCCCTGTCCGAGGCAACCCTTGGCACGGATGCCCTTGCACACAGCTGGCCGCGGGACAAGCGGAAGTACGCTTCCCCCCAGTGAGCCTCATTGCACAGGTCCTGTGCAAGGCCAGGGAAGAGGAGCATCAAGTGGTACTAGTTACGCCCCTTTGGCCTAACCAGGACTTGGTTCTCGGAGCTAAGGCTCTGACAACAACTCCACCTTGGCCGCTCCCCCTGGCGAATTGCTTCCCCAGGGGAAGGTGCACGTTACGGCTTCCCAGGCAGAACCTGGTCTCCATGTCTGGACAGGACGAGGAGATCCTGAGTGACCCACCCCCGGTCTGGTTGGGACGTCACTCAGGCTAGGGCTTCGGCCACTGGGCAGCTATACGCCCATAGGTGGCGCCTCTTCTCGTCCTGGTGCTCTTCTCGGCGAGAAGACCCGCGGAGTTGCTCGGTCGGGTACGAGCTGTCCCTTCCTCAAGAGAGACTGAGGAGTAACCTCTCCCCCTCCACACTGGGAATGTATGTAGCCGCTACGGCCGCTCATCATGACCCAAGTGCTGGGTAGCCTCGGGCCAGCACGACCTGGTCATTAGGTTCCTAAGAGGCGTGAGAGGGTGACCACTTTATCCGCGCTCCGTACCCTCTTGCGACCTAGGTGGCGGGCCTCAAGAGGCCCCGCCCCCTTCGAGCCTCTCGGGGTTGCCGCTCTTTCTCAGTCTTGATAAAGACGGCTTTCCTGATGGCGCTCACCTCCAAGAGGGTAGGGAATCTGCAAGCACCCTCCGTGTCCACAGATTGCCTAGAACTCGGGGCCGGGATTCTAACGTTATCTTGAGACCCTGCCCCGGCTACGTGCTCAAAGTTCCCACCACTCTTCCGAGAGACCAGGTGGTGAGCCTGCAGGCGCTCCCCACCGGGGAGGAAGACCCAACCTTTCCGTGTTGTGTCCAGTACGCGCACTGCGCCTCTACTTGGACCGCACGCAGAGCCCAGAAGCTCTGAGCAGCTCTTTGTCGAACACCATGGAACACCAGTAGGACTACCAGACCAAGCCCTGTGGTCAATCAGATTGTGACCCTTTGTACTTTAATTGCTTGGGTTAAGCCTTCACTTAGTTGTGAATGTTTATGGAGCAGTAAATGCGATCTATAAAGTAAAAAAACATCTGCCTGCTCAGACACCAATTTTTTTAGAATGAAAAGGACTCATTACACTCCTGTAACTGTCTGTTTAACCTGCTGCCATCAGGCAAATGGTTGTGTAGTCTGATGGCCAAAACTGAGAGGCTTTAAAGGACCCCTCAGAAAGGATCATTTATATGTATGCATTTGGCAGACTTTTATCCAAAGCGACTTATATTGCATTGTATTATACATTTGTTTCTGACTACAAGCAATCCCCTGGGATCGAACCCATGACCTTGGCATT
Organism: Triplophysa rosa; assembly: GCF_024868665.1. Taxonomy (NCBI): domain Eukaryota; kingdom Metazoa; phylum Chordata; class Actinopteri; order Cypriniformes; family Nemacheilidae; genus Triplophysa; species Triplophysa rosa. The sequence continues at coordinate 3,578,326 of NC_079911.1, forward strand.
GCTAGTGCCATGCTCTAACCACTGAGCCACAGGAAAGCTGTACTTGGCATACAGCACTTTGTACTGTTACTTCCATGAAACACTGCATTTATAAAAACCCTTCACAACGTCCAGAAAAATAAAGCAACACTCTCCAAGAGGTAAAGATGTCAATAAATAGACAATAAAGAGAAGACACAGACAACTACAGAGGGTTCACAACAAGGTGCAAAAGCCTAAAGAATAGGAATAAGTATAAGACTAATAGTAATCAAAATTATGGAGAAGGCTTGGAATATCTCATGATACGAGCAGGCAACATCTTCTTTTCTGGTGAAGTAACAGAAGACAGAAGCATCCAAATTAATTCTTCAGTTGTTGGGACGTTGTGAAGGGGTTTTTCTTTATCATGGAGAGGATAATGCCATCATCCACCACTTTTATTTTATATAGATGTCCAGGATTATTTTGTTGCTATGCTCACCAGTGTGCTGTTTTCTTCTCAGAATGTACCAAATTGTTGATTTGGCCACTGTTAATGTTCCTGGGATCTTTCTGATGGATTTGTTGTGTTTTTGAAATCTAACTACATGTATGGTCTCTGTTTAACTTGCATTGGAGATGTGGGTTCAAATGCAAACGCCACATGTAGAATCAACTCCAGACCTTTAACCTGCTTAATTTATGAAGGAATTATTTAATGAAAAGCCCATACCTGTGAATAAAACAGTTTTTGATGTGGCTGTCCAATTACTTTTGGTCCCTTGAAAAGGGGGAGCTACATATTAAAGAACTGTAATTCCTAAACCCTTTAGGTAATCTGGATGTGAATACAATCCAGATAAAGCTGGGAGCGTGCACTGTAAGAAAATATCCATTATAACTGTAACTTGAATACATTTTGGTACACAGCTAAAATAACTAAAAATGTGTCTCTGTCCAAATATTTATGGACCTAACTGTATATTCCATTTAGATTCCAGTTTTCATTTAGACTCCTATTGTTTTTTTTTAATTGTATTTTTTTCTTACAATTATTAATTATTTTGTATTTGCTACCTCTCTACTACCCATTTAATGTTTTTTATTGCACAGTCGAAGACCTACAGTACTGAAAATTACATCTTTGACCGTATTTATCAGCACAGACGCACAAACAAAACAATGTTCTCCCATAAAATGCATGCAGTGTTATTTATTAACTGCTGGAGGGCCAAAAGTTACAGCTTCCAAGGATCCAATAAAAACATTCTCAAAAGCTGACATTTTTATCAGCTCCACTATTTTATGTTCTATGAAGAGGCATCCCTCTTCCATTTGTTGGGTATAATTGCTTCAGGTTTGTGCATTATAATTCACAAAAATCCTACAAAGTTTGTTGTCTCCCCAAAACCATAACACATCCATAAAGCATGCTTATTTGCCTATTTTAAAATAGAAAACTTGTGCATAAACTGACATTTTTCTGATGTTTAAACTCTATCAACGAGGGTTTAGTACAACAAATGGTTAACAAATGGTTTAGTACATTGGTAACAAATACATTCTCTGAATGCTTTTGTGTCACATCCGTAACACTGGAATTGCCCATAGGTCGAAATGTCCAGCTTCAAAATATTTAAGCATATTGTCCGACTGCTTAACAAGCATCTCTAACAAACTATTATTACTAATTATTACTATTATTACTGTAGATTTATGGGATAAATTTCCTGCCAAAAGTATTGCGGGCATATTTAAAAAAATAATAAGCTTAAATCAAAAAATAAGAACCGCGAGTAAGAACTTTAAACACATTTTAAATGATATTGAACAAAAATAATACATGAAGACAAAGTTGTCCAAATCGCACACAAAATAATGTTTTCCTTGGTTGTTTAACTCATTCTCTGATATTTTCTGCTTGTATTTTTTTTTTTCTACTCAAATGTTATTTTTTCCCTCGCTTGTTTTTCCACGTTCTGCGCTTGCTTTCCGCAGTTCGAGTTTCATGGTAATTAGGGTGGGCTTTAGAGTCACCATTGGTCCATTAGTTCTAGATTGACAGTGCTTCCTCTGGCCAATCAGTCGAAAAGGGTGTTGACGTCACTCCAAACGTGACTCGAGGCATACACTTGAATATGGATAACCGTCAGCTGCAAATCACAGGTAATTGAACATAATTATATCGTTACTGAAGCTGTGTCCCAAATTACATACTATGCACTCAGCCATGAATTTTAGAAGGGTAGTATCGTCCCAAATGGAACACTAAACGGTTTTATACTAACCAGAACTATCGGTTTCCCAGAAGAGCTCAAATGACGTCAATCGCACGGCACAATGCGAGTGAATAAAAATCAACCTGTACATTGTACATTTAATGTAGTTTTCATTTGTTTTGCCCAGCATTACTTAAGTCACGATCAGACTGAAGCGTTATCAGACTGCATGAGAGTTTTGCTCGATCAGCATCAGATAGCCCCGCCTCCCTTCCGCTACGTAAGTGAATCTGCAACCGTTGAGTGCGTGAAGTGTCCACAGTTCAACACTTCATATTTTCGGTTGAAAAAGTGCATCATCCGGATAGTTAAAGTGCACTTCTTTTTTTGAGAATTTTCAATGTGAATGCACTACTCACACTATTTATACTACAAAATGGCGTAGAATAGTGCATAAGTGCGGGATTTTGGATGCACATTGAGTGTCAGATACACTTATTATGTCTGTTATGAGTATTCTCTGCCAGGTCTATCAAGTAATTTGTTGTCCAATTCGACCAAATAATCCATTAAGTTAACACATATGTGTACTTTTAGCTGGTTTTTGTCAGCGGTGCTATAGTTAACAGTTACTCTATTAAGTTATTTAAGATTATTGGCTGTGTATTTAGAAAAAAAAGACTGAATTGGTGTGAATGAGTGATGTTGCTAGCACATGAAAATGATTATGCCATGCGTATCTTAACTCATTTAGATGAGCACATCATGTAGCGTCTTTTCTCACTGTAGTGCATTAATTCAGTTTTTAGTGCTAACTGAATGCATTGTTACTGGGGAACACTGTGTTTTGTCAGTTTTGAATTACATCAAACAGTATGAGATTACACTCGTGTGTACATTGGAAATGGTTTAAACATTCAAATCGGTTTGTCTTAATAGACAAAAGGTGTAAAAAAGATGGACATTGTATAAAGCAGAATCTTACCCCAAACAACTTTGAAACCAGGTGTCAATGTTATGATTAAAACGCACAGAACGATGCATACTTAACTTGCATATTTATTTTATCCTAGGACCTTTGGAGCCAGACAGCACTTGAGGACCCATTGGAGGAGCAAAACACTGGAGTAACAGTCCATCATGTGGATGGAGTGTATGCTATCATGAAATGACTCAGTTCAGGACAACCCTTTAAGCAAATCTCACAATTCAGAGATATTTATTTAGTGTTCAATTCTGTGCTGCAGCCTGTTGAAAAACATACTTGAAGCTAAAAGCATCAGACTATAATTGATGTAATTTGTGTTGTTTTTGTTTCATTTAACGCCATTATAAAGGTGATTATGCTTAGCACACAGAAAATAAAAGCTGTATTCAAAAAGTTTTGAATACTCCATTTTTCCATAAATAATTGATGTAGTAAGTGATGTATGAATTAACATCTTTTGCCTCAAAATAAAATAAAGCAGTCATTTTCAGAAGGCTTTATTTAAATAACAACACCAAAACCTTACAGTAGTGGTAGACAAAGAGTGACCAATAATAATAATGGAAAATAAAATGTAAAATTTACGTGATTTCTACCCGACAGCGATGGTATCTCTTAAATCAAAAGTAAAACTCCAAAATGCAAAATAAAATGGAACATAAATAATATAATGCAATTATAAAAGTCATTAAGAGAGTGAGGTGAGACGACCCAGTTTCTGCTGCATCTTCTCCGAGTAAAAAAAAGCAAACTTCACAACAGGAAGATAATGAGAGACTGGTTTAATAGAGTACGTTGATACAATATACTAAAAAAAAAAAAAGAGTAAAAGTATTACATCTGCAAGAGAATTGTCTTTTGTGGCGGTTTTCGTTAGCAGCTTGTTTTTACTGAAATGTAAAGATTCACTTTAGATGAAATTCACTGATCCACTGCACTCAATGGGCCTCATTCATGAAACACGAGCAGAACGATTTTTTGTGTACATCGTTTGTAAAGTCGTTTTGACGTAAATTTTCGGATTCATGAAAATGTTTGTATTTTCAAAATGTTAGTTGGTACGAAAGAAATGTACACCTGCTCCATGCCACGTGTAAATAGTGCGTAAAACCGCACGTAACGTTCTGCATTCATTTAGACAAACTGATGACACTGCATCATGAGTTCTTTTGCCCTGTCTTTTATCATTTTTTACTTTTTTACTTTGTGTAAAACGCAGACTCGTCACTGTCCTTTTTTACACAGCCGTCCAATCACAGTGGAGAAGAGGCAGGACAAACACTACATTGACCAAGCATCATACACAACAATGGAGAAGATAATATTAATAGTTACTGCATTTTCATATTAAAGGTGTGATGAACTGGGCTTGTTTATTTTGAGGCCAGCTCTACAAACGCTCGGTTTGAATAGGCGTTCTGCCATGAATTTTATATAATTTTAGATGATCTAAAATTATTAGATCATCTAAATCAACAACATGCATACTAGACCCTATACCTACAAATCTACTGAAAGAGATGCTCCCAGAAATTATAGATCCTCTTCTTGGTATTATTAACTCATCTCTGACATTAGGACATGTGCCTAAAGCATATAAGGTGGCTGTTATAAGGCCCCTTGTCAAAAAACCCCAACTCGACCCTAGAGAACTAAGGAACTACAGGCCTATATCGAATCTACCTTTCATATCTAAAATTCTGGAAAAAGTAGTTTCAACTCAATTATGCTCCTTCCTCCAAAGGAATGACATCAATGAAGAATTCCAGTCTGGATTTAGAGCATGTCACAGTACAGAGACTGCTTTGATCAGAGTTACAAATGATCTGCTATTGGCGTCTGACCGAGGTTGTATCTCGTTATTGGTGCTGCTAGACCTTAGTGCTGCATTCGATACCATTGACCACAGCACACTCCTACATAGACTCGAAAATTATGTCGGCATTAAGGGAATAGCTTTGAAATGGTTTAAATCTTATTTATCCGACCGTTTTCAATTTGTAGCAATAAACAATGAGGTGTCACGCAAATCGCAAGTCCAGTACGGTGTACCACAGGGCTCAGTCTTAGGGCCTCTGCTCTTCGCATTATACATGCTACCTCTAGGAGATATAATAAAGCGACACGGAGTTAGCTTTCACTGTTATGCTGATGATACTCAACTTTATATTTCCTCGAAGCCTCATGAAACACAGCAGTTCCATCGAATAATGGAATGCATAGTCGATATAAAAAACTGGATGAGTAACAACTTTTTATTACTGAACTCGGACAAAACGGAAGTGTTACTTATTGGACCGAAAACTGCTATAAGTAACAACCAAGAATACTGTTTAACTATTGACGGATGTTCCATAAAACCCTCGTCGTCAGCAAAGAATCTTGGCGTTCTATTCGATAGTAATCTGTCATTTGAGAGCCACGTCGCCAACACCTGTAAAATTGCGTTTTTCCATCTTAAGAATATATCTAAACTACGTCATATGCTGTCAATGTCAGATGCAGAGAAGTTAATTCATGCATTCATGACATCAAGACTAGATTACTGTAATGCACTGTTAGGTGGTTGCCCTGCAGGCTTATTACAAAAACTCCAATTGGTCCAAAACGCGGCAGCTCGAGTTCTTACACGTACAAAAAAGTATGAACATATTAGCCCGGTTCTGTCAACCTTGCACTGGTTACCTATAAAGCATCGCGTTAACTTTAAAATCTTGCTTATTACCTATAAAGCCTTACATGGTTTAGCTCCTCAGTACTTGAATGAACTCCTTTTGTATTACAGTCCTTCACGTGCATTACGCTCTCAGGCGTCCTGTCAGTTGGTAATACCTAGAATTTCAAAATCAAGTGCAGGTGGTAGATCCTTTTCCTATCTAGCGCCTAAACTTTGGAATAGTCTTCCCTGCACTGTCCGGGAGGCAGACACACTCTGTCAGTTTAAATCTAGACTAAAGACGCATCTTTTTAATCTTGCATACACTAC
>NC_079911.1:3591010-3685831 GCF_024868665.1 Triplophysa rosa
CGACGTGAGACGGCAAGCAGACAGTTGGTTAAGCCATACTGTCTGCTCCCTGACCTGGGCCCCAGCGAGTCAAGTTTTAGCATTAGCATTAAGACTTTTTGCCATATTTCTAGACAGGATGGAAACCCAGCCCAGGAGGGATGGAGACCATCTCGTTTCAACAGGTCAGGTCTGCCCTCAAAACTCTTCCAGTTATTTATAAAAACTATATCATTCTGCAGGCACCACTCAGACAACCAGCCATTTAGTGATGATAATCTGCTATAAATCTCATCACCACGATAAGCAGTGAGGGGGCCAGAGAATATTACAGTGTCTGACATCATGCTTGCGAGCTCACACACCTCTTTAATGTTATCTTTTGTGATCTCCGATTGACGGAGTCGAACATCATTTGTGCCGACGTGAATGACAATCTTACTGAATTTACGATTAGCCTTAGCCAGCACATTTAAATTTGACTTGATGTCAGGCGCTCTGGCTCCCGGTAAACATTGGACTATGGTGGCTGGTGCCTCTATGTTAACGTTCCGAACAATAGAATCACCGATAACTAGGGCACTTTCAGCAGGTTTCTCAGTCGGTGCGTCACTGAGCGGGGCAAACCTGTTCGAGACTGTAATCGGAACGGTCGAGTGATGTTTTGTCCTGCGACTACGCCGTCTCACAGTCACGAAGTTTCCCAGCTGCGGGGGATTTTCAACCGGAACCGAGCTGTGTGCGCTAATGTTGCTCGCATCCAAAGTGTTTTCTATCGTCGTTAAACTCTTACTATCCTCAGATAAAGATTGGATGCGAGACTCTAATTCTAAGATCTTCTCTGTCAGCCTAACTATTTCCCTGCATTTATCGCATATAAAGCCCTCGCAGCTGACAGAGAAGGCTAAGCTAAACATATGACATGAGGTGCAAGTAACAACAATAGGAATAGAAGCCATAACTCACCGGATTTGAAGTGCAATTCCAACTTACCAAGGTTGCTCGATGGATCGTAGTATAATCGCTTAAAAAGAGAAACGGTTAGCACACAAGACAAACCAGAGGCAAGATGATATTCCACAGTGTAAACAGAAAGCAAGCTAACACGCTATTGCTATGCTAACGGCGTTAAGTTAACTATCACTTTTGGTTTAGAATCTTCAAGTAGATAACAAGAACAGGGTTATTGAGATATCAGGATAAGTTAGCAACACAATAAAATACACTAATATTAGAGCGAAGTGGTAAAGCACTGATACAAACGAGCCGCCGGCAGCGATGCAGGAAACAGGAAACCAGGCCCAACCAGGGGATTCCAGTTCCCCTCTGGCAAAAGCTGCTGCCTCTGCACAAGCTCCAGAGAACTTGCACAACAAGGCTAAATAAAATAAATAAACTTAATAATAAAATAAATTATAGTTTAAGATTATCATTAATAATCTAATAGCATTTGAAATTTTGTGGTGAAGACATGTCAAGAGACCGCGTCCTTCTTTATCCAGCTCTATCATCTCAGCTCTTGTCAGGTCCCCACTTCCCATTCTCCGCTCTACCATCAGGTCAGGCCATGAACTGCATCCTGCTCGCTGTGGTAACCTTGGAACAATGAGACAAGACTGGCTGAGAGTAGAGTACTGTTCTGTACTCTTTGATGCAACAAGTACATCAGTTGTGTTTTTGGTTCCGGTTGATCTAACTAATGCAGCCTAAACCCTCAGAAGATTTATATTATGGAAGAGTGCGTGTTGTGTGTGTGGAGTGTTTTGTGTGTGGGTGTGTCTGTCTTCTGTGTTTTCAACCTTTTCTTGTTTTTGCAGGTACAACTTTGATTGTTTTGCTTGTAGTCAATGTGTCTCATGTACAGCTGCTTTGTAACAATGAAAATTGTAAAAGCGCTATATAAATAAAGTTGAGTTGAGTTGAGTTGAAGGCATGGAAGTAAACGCCCACTGCTATGATTGGATAGCAGTTTCCGTAGTAAACTTAGTTAGAGCCTTCTGTTGGTTAGAGACGTAACGTTAGGTTACACATTTATGGAATTCCAAAAGTGACAATATTAAAAATAAATAAATACAAAAATAAATCCATGAAGAAATGTAAAAAGCAAAAATAAATGAGTATTTATACTTTTATTTCCTCATTTATGAGTAATTATATATTTTTTCATGCTTATTTATTTTTTCATTTTTTATTTATACATTTATTTATTTCCACATTTATTCACGTATATATGTATTTATTCCTACATTTATTTATTTTTACATTTATTTATTTATGTATTTCTTTGTCTGTATGCTAATGAGTTGGGGCGTGTTTCACCTCAGACATTAGCAATCGATCTCAGAGCGGCGGTGCTGAAGCTTTGAGGCCACAGGGACACCTTGTGGTGTGACCAAACGAAACGAGGTTGACAAAGTTGCATAGAGAAGGCAATCTAGTCATTTAATATCACGTTACCTGTATTTAGATAGGGTTACCACACGTAGCCTACATACTCTTTATTAGGGACATTGCCGTAAAACATTATCCGGTCGAGATTTCTAAAATGTCTTTGCACACATGAACAGAAACTGCACAACAACAGGTCTGCTATGAGACACTTGGAAGAATACACTTGGACATGGAAGCGCGTGAAATTATCCACTAGTGATCACATTTATTGTAAATGCGCTGGATGGAGCTGATAAGAACTTGAGTTGTTTGTCGATGAGACTCGCACAAACCAGCTCAGAACGCCGAGAGAAACCAGCGCATTTCACTGAAGCCTACGCAAGCATTATGATCAGTGCGTTTGAAACGCGTCTGCAAATACAGTTTACATTCGCATTTCCTAACTTTGCAATGCATAACACGTGGCATTTCGAATGCTTAAATTATAACGCATAATTCCATAGGCGTAATTTGCGGGTGGACGGGTGGGTCATGTCCCCACCACTTTTTGCCCAAGTCAATTTTGTCCCCACCACTTATTGGAAGAAATAAAAAATACGGAGTGTCTATTTACCATTGCTTTGTAAGCAGAGGCAATTTCTAACAACTCCGCCCATCAGTTTCAGATTGGAATACACAAAGTGTAAGAAAGGCACACAAACATCAACTTCTCCAGTGGCGTAGAGCGTAAAGCGTGCGTTACCTACTTCATGTCGTCGTGGGTTCGGGACTGCTGTCCGCTGGACTTTTTCCCTGTCACATATCAGATTGTAAAGGTATTTATTTGTAATAAACGATGAAAATATTTGAAAATGGCTGTTCAAGTCATACATGTACCAAACATTTTGCGCTTAATTGCACTTTGATGCTATATATTCGTCCTTATTGTTCTCGACATGCCATTGCTATCGTCGATTGCAAGATTAATTACATTTTGATACTTGATAGAAAACTCCAATAAATGGAAAAAGTCACAACTTTGTAGTTTCATGAGTTCAAAACAAAATTTTGAAAGTTTGTTGTATATTTGTAGCCTATCTGGCAATGCCGTATAATAAGTGAAAATAAGATTTTTTTAAAGATATTATTTTTCCATCTGTTTCCCCTGTATAACTTACTTGAATGTTTGTCCTTATTAGCAGCGGGTTCCCAAACGTCTCGATCCTTGACCCAACAACAGGTAATCTGTGTCAAACACAAATTTTTAACATGGGGAAAACACATTCGTTTCAGTAGTTTTTATTTTATCACAAATTAATATGTTTAATTACGTATGGCAACAGCCATCCTTACATATAATAAAGCACAACATGCTTTAAATGATCTATTAATGAAAACATCATATAGTTTAAAAACAAATGGAAGCAGATCTGATATGTGGAAATTTAGAATAGTGAGTTTAGCGGATTCGTACAGTGGCGTATTGCTGCCACGTATTTTTCCACTCAATTATGTCGTTAAAACGAGATAATATGTTGTATAAAAAGATATTATCTCGTTTTAACGACATATTTGAGTGGAAAAAATAAAATGTAATATACAGCAATACGCCACCGTAGTAAAGGGATAATATGACATCTCATAATAATTACACATTAATCTATTACGTGAAAGTGACATGTTTTCTAGCTGGACATGGGTAAAATGTCATGTTTTCGAACCACGGCCCGCTGTACGGTACACTAAAAAAATCCGTAAAAATAGGGCACAATATACTGTATTAATATGAAGGATTTTCTGTATTCATTTTTACAGTTGTTTTACCTGTATTTTACATATTGCACTGCATTAAATTGCATTTTAGCATTAACGGAAATGTCCATAAAATAAAGGAAAATGTACTGGTAATTTTCTGCAAGTACTTTATCCGTTTTTTTACGGGATTTCTTTTTTACAATGTAGCCAAAATCAAGAGAGCGATTTCTCTAGTTGTGCTTACAGATACAGAATATTTAATAAATGTTTGACTCACAACAAATCCAGCCTGAATACATTTCAGATGTAGTAGTTTATATCCACGAAGCTTCCCATAACGGTCTAGTTCATCAACGAGGAATAATGCCACTTCCAATGGATCCGCTCAGCTACCACAGTGACAACCGGACCATGACGTTGGTCGTACCAAATAACGTTGATGTTGATAACCGTTAATGTTTTAATGATGCCAGAGTGTGGCTCTTTGCAGAACAGAGAACACGCGTGCTGGACAAGTGCGCACATTAAATAAATAGGAACGGTTTTAATTGTTTTATCTTATTAAACTCCAGTTTAATAGCTCAGTTAATAGCACCAGTTCAGTTAATGAACCATCTCGTCAAAAAATTGAATTAATTTACCGAATTCATGCAATTCCGTTTGAATTGTCTATTAATGAAACCAGTGAGAAAAATATGTTGTTTAAAATTATATAATATCTCGTTAAAATGGGAAAAATATGACGTTTACACAAGAAAATTATTTCGTTTAAATGACATCTCGTTTTAACGACATAATTGAGTGGAAAAATACGTGGCAGCAATACGCCACCATACGAATCCGCTAAACTCACTATTCTAAATTTCCACATATCAGATCTGCTTCCATTTGTTTTTAAACTATATCATGTTTTCATTAATAGATAATTTAAAGCATGTTGTGCTTTATTATATGTAAGGATGGCTGTTGCCGTACGTAATTAAACGTATTAATTTGTGATAAAATAAAAACTACTGAAAAGAATGTGTTTTCCCCATGTTAAAAATTTGTGTTTGACACAGATTACCTGTTGTTGGGTCAAGGATTGAGACGTTTGGGAACCCCCTGCTAATGAGGACAAACATTTAAGTAAGTTATACAGGGGAAACAGATGGAAAAATAATATCTTTTAAAAAAATCTTATTTTCACTTATTATACGGGCATTGCCAGATAGGCTACAAATATACAACAAACTTTCTAAATTTTGTTTTGAACTCATGAAAATACAAAGTTGTGACTTTTTCCATTTATTGGAGTTTTCTATCAAGTATCAAAATGTAATTAATCTTGCAATCGACGATAGCAACGGCATGTCGAGAACAATAAGGACGAATATATAGCATCAAAGTGCAATTAAGCGCAAAATGTTTGGTACATGTATGACTTAAAAAGCCATTTTCAAATATTATCATCGTTTATTACAAATAAATACCTTTACAATCTGATATGTGACAGGGAAAAAGTCCAGCAGACAGCAGTCCCGAACCCACGACGACATGAAGTAGGTAACACACGCTTTACGCTCTACGCCACTGGAGAAGTTGATGTTTGTGTGCCTTTCTTACACTTTGTATATTCCAATCTGAAACTGATGGGCGGAGTTGTTAGAAATTGCCTCTGCTTACAAAGCAACGGTAAATAGACACTCCGTATTTTTTATTTCTTCCAATAAGTGGTGGGGACAAAATTGACTTGGGCAAAAAGTGGTGGGGACATGACCCACCCGTCCACCCGCAAATTACGCCTATGGAATTATGCGTTATAATTTAAGCATTCGAAATGCCACGTGTTATGCACTGCAAAGTTAGGAAACGCGAATGTAAACTGTATTTGCAGACGCGTTTCAAACGCACGGATCATAATGCTTGCGTAGACTTCAGTGAAATGCGCTGGTTTCTCTCGGCATTCTGAGCTGGTTTGTGCGAGTCTCATCGACAAACAACTCAAGTTCTTATCAGCTCCATCCAGCGCATTTACAATAAATGTGATCACTAGTGGATAATTTCACGCGCTTCCATGTCCAAGTGTATTCTTCCAAGTGTCTCATAGCAGACCTGTTGTTGTGCAGTTTCTGTTCATGTGTGCAAAGACATTTTAGAAATCTCGACCGGATAATGTTTTACGGCAATGTCCCTAATAAAGAGTATGTAGGCTATGTGTGGTAACCCTATCTACATACAGTTAGGGTGATATTAAATGACTAGATTGCCTTCTCTATGCAACTTCATCAAACTCGTTTCGTTTGGTCACACCACAAGGTGTCCCTGTGGCCTCAAAGCTTCAGCACCGCCGCTCTGAGATCGATTGCTAATGTCTGAGGCGAAACACGCCCCCACTCATTAGCATACAGACAAAGAAATACATAAATAAATAAATGTAAAAATAAATAAATGCAGGAATAAATACATATATACGTGAATAAATGTGGAAATATATAAAAGTGGAAATAAATACATGTATAAATAAATAAATGAAAAAATAAATAAATGAAAAAATAAATAAGCGTGAAAAAATATATAATTACCTATAAATAAGGAAATAAAAGTATAAATACTCATTTATTTTTGCTTTTTTACATTTCTTCATGTATTTATTTTTGTATTTATTTATTTTTAATATCCTCACTTTTGGAATTCCATACACATTAGCACCATTTGCACGAGATTAGCATTATCTGGGGACCTCGTGTGATTTATAAATTACCTCCCCACATCAGTATTTCATGTGATGCACGGAATGATTTTACTAAAATTTACTGATGTATTTCCTGGATGTGATGGCAACGCTTTGCGTATAGTTTGTATAGCCTATAGTTGTATTGCGTTTAATGATATATGACCGTACCTGTCAGCATTTGAGACCTGTGATCGCGAACCGGACAAAAGATATCCACGATCGCGGGTCTCAAATGTTATGAGAGTTTCCATGATAAATAAACAAATGGGAGACTCCCGGTAACTTATGGATATGACCCAGCACCCGAAATAATACCAAAACATTTCAAAACAGCCTCCATTATTCGCAAACGGTGGATAAAACCTTGAAAAATGATATCAGAGCCCGCCAAATCACAGAGATCCTGATTCGCACGAGCTTAAGATCACAGACAACCTCTGCAATTAATACAAATGACTAGAGGTCCCCAGGTAATACTAATCTCGTGCGAATAGTGCTCAGGGCATATCAAGCGATCTCTAACAAAGCAATAGTGACGCATAGTATAAGATTGCTGCACCATTCCTATCGGATCCAATATTGACAGCACAGCACTGCTTTTTAATTTTAGTCTCTCCACAAATCCAGCATCGACCTGTGCCTTGTTCACGAAGGAATCCTCAGAGAAATGAAATGCTCCATGTTTTTCCCACATGAGCTGGAAAGTCTTTAAAAATAAACTTTAACCACGCATTCCTAATATCGGAATCCGAATGAAGGTTATGCAGCGACTGTATTCTTCCACAACCAGGGATGGCACAATATTTAGCTATCTTTAACGGCATGTTTGTTTATTGCTTGCTCACTCTATCTGGTTCCGCGCCACTTGTGTTACTTCAGAATTGTAATGCGCGAACCAGTAGGCGGGGCTAGAGAAGTAGTCGTTGATATTCTTTCTGTGGAGGTGGTGTTCAACCTATCAATGTCATAGATAGGTGCATTCCAGAACCTGGCGTTCGCTGGGCCTGGTGTCAATAACAGTTGTAATCTCAGTAACAAGGGCATTTTCAGATCTGACACTTACATGTTGTTCGTGTGAATACGATTCCCTCGTATATATACAAAAAGCCCGGGTTAAAATTGTGGTTTTAATTCATGGCATTTTTAAGTAATATTCTGTAAAATAAGATACTAGTAAAAATTAGGCTAACTGTTGAGGATTTTCTAAATCACAGCAACCAACGCATCTCCAGAATAATGAGCAGTGCCTCCAAAGCGTTCTCAGGCGCCACCAGATGGTCGTTTTCAGAAGAGCACCAGGTATTATCATTTTAGATTTCTAAAAACGCTTTGGTGGACACAGTTTAATTGATGAATTTATTGGTAAGCATATAGCCTATTAGTCTCTTATGCATTTATGCAATATATTGTAGCCAAACCAGAGAATGAAGTCCGGAGGATACCAGCATTCCTAGATACGAAATTTGCGTAGCTGTAATTCATAGGCGGGGATTATGCTAATTGTGAATGAACATACATTCCCGCCCTATTTACGAGAGATTGGAATTCATTAACACACACACATTTTACTATCAAATCTGACGTTTACAAAGTATTTGTGAATCCGGAGGAGAGTTTTCGGGAAGGTCTGTTTATGCGAAAATTACTTGGAATTTACACATATATTTACGAATGTTTCATGAATGAGGCCCAATAAATGCTAAAATGTGTTTTTTGACCATCTTAAATTGATGGCCATGCACTTGAATTAGATGGAGCTACTCTTTGCTGTTCTGATGAGGTAAGTCATATCTTGGATAGCCTGTGAGTTAGCCAATTTTAAAGTAGTATACAATGCAAAGCCCACCTCTACCTTTCTTGAAGGACACATTTAAAAGTAGTTTATGATCTTCCTCTTTATCAAAGCCGTGGAACTCTCTCTTGCACTCATTTCAGGAGAGGGTGTAGTCAGCTGAGGATGTAGTCAGCATCGGCTGGAAAAAATGCAAAATGCAAGTCGGTAGAATTACAAACTGGTGTTAGGTTCAGAAAACAACGCTGGTAAAGACATCTAACTTACTGTGTTGTCTCTTGCAGAGATCCTTTCCATAAGCATGTCCAGCAATCCATACAGTTGGATGTCTTAATGCAAGAGGCCAAGCACTGATGCAACTCAAAATGTTGCATGGGGAACAACTGCTTTCCTAGAGAAAAAACAAGTGACATGAACTATACAAAGCAAAACTACTAAACAATATCTTTTGAATGTGTTTTAGTTGTAACAATTGTTGTAAACAATTTTAGCATAAGACTGCAACGTAAATTAAAATGGGTCTACTTATGAAAGTAATGCAATAACATTTAGTATTTAAATGGCACAGTTATCCTGGATAACATTTATTACTTGTAGTTGGTTACCAGCCAGAATTTCAGGACACATGTATGTTAATTTAATGGATTATATGGTCGGATCGGACAACAAATTACTTAATAGACCTGGCAGAGAATACTCATAACAGACATAAGTGTATCTGACATGCAGTAACAATATAATTATGTTAAATTACCTGTGATTGTCTGGGATTTGCAGCTCACGGTTATCCAGATTCAATGCTGCGAGTCACGTTTGGAGTGACGTCAACACCCTCTTCGACTGATTGGCTAGAGGAGGGGCTGTGAACTAGTGGACCAATGGTAACGCTAAAGCTTGCTTTAATTACCATGAAACTCGAACTTCAGCATTTGAAAAAGCAAGTGCAGAACATAGAAATACAAGCGAGGGAAAAATAACGTATGCGTAGAAAAAATGAAAATATAAGCAGAAAATATCAGAGAACACAAAAAAATTTGTAAAGCAACCAAGGAAAACATTATTTTGTGTGCGATTTGGACAACTTTTTCTTTATGTATTAATTTTGTGCAATATAATTTAAAATGTGTTTAAAGTTCTGACTGGTTTTTATTTTTTGATTTACACTTATTATTTTTTTAAATATGCCCGCAATACTTTTGGCGGGAAATTTATCCCATATAAACTAACTGTATAACAGATCCTCTCTCGATGCACTCATAGTCTCAAGTACTTTTTTTGCGTTCTGCTCAGTTTCGCACATAGTAGAGCTTGAAGGGAAACATCCTGAGAATCACACTTAAAGGGATAGTTCACCCAAGAAACTAAATTTGCCCATGTTTTACTCAACCTCAAGGCATCCTATGTGAAAATGAGTTTTTGAAGCTCCAAAAAGTGCATCCATCGATCAAAAAACTGCTCAACACGGCTACGAGGTTTTAACAAAGGTCTTCCTTTATCCCTCTGCTGTGAACGACATTGTGAACGACATTGTGAACGAGAGGGTTTTTGCTCCGGCAAATGATACAGGTGTCGTAAGTTCCAATGGCAAAAGCAGCAACAGAGAGGAGACAACAAAACAAATAAAAAAATGCCACCGGAACTTACGACACGCCTGCGTCATTTACTGGAACAACAACCCTCTCGTTCACGCGCAGCTGAGGGGTAACGGAAGTTAATCATTATCGTTAACAGCTTTGTCACATTTATAAAAGACAAATACAACTATACGATTACTTCCAAAAACAGGCGAGCCCTGAACGCATTCAGGGGGCGGGACTACAGCACGAGCAAACAATACATTGTAGCATTATCCCTGCATAACTATTGATTAACTATAAGTTCGCCTTGTGCACGTACGCACCGATTGCCAACAAAACACTGACAAATGACTCAGTTTCACTCACCGCGAGCGGTTCATGACCGGCAACTTTTAGCACTGGGACAGCTCCATCTATCGGTTTCAAATGATCTCCAAATCCAGCATCATATCCACCATTTAAATAACATTCCTCACTGAAATGGGGTGAACAAACAAACAAAGCTTAACTTCACGAACGCAGTGCTCTCTCTCTTGCTCCAGCAGGTTGACGTGTGCGCATGCACCTTCTCTTGCTCTCCCTGGTTGACGCGTGGGCGTGCTTTTCCCTTATTATACACCGTGGTATAATGAACACACTCAGGCTCTAAAGAAAGCGGCCCGAAAAATGGAGCGCAACTTTAAGAAAACTAAATTAGAGGTATTTCGTACAGCATGGAAGGATAGTATTCGAAAATACAGGAAAGCCCTAATAACTTCTAGATCCGCCTACTTTTCATCACTAATAGAAGAAAACCAGCACAATCCTAGGTTTTTATTTAACACGGTGGCTAAATTAACAAAAAATAAATCGTCAGTGACTTCTGATCCTGTATATCAGCATAGCAGTGATGAATTTATGAACTACTTCACATATAAAATCCAAGATATTAGAGAAAAAATTATAACAATGCAATCAGAAGTGAAACCCGCTGAACAAACTAACTACAGCGCCCTTAAGGAGAAAATGCAATTATTTTATACCGTAGATCAAGATGAGCTGTCTAAAATTATTAGATCATCTAAATCAACAACATGCATACTAGACCCTATACCTACAAATCTACTGAAAGAGATGCTCCCAGAAATTATAGATCCTCTTCTTGGTATTATTAACTCATCTCTGACATTAGGACATGTGCCTAAAGCATATAAGGTGGCTGTTATAAGGCCCCTTGTCAAAAAACCCCAACTCGACCCTAGAGAACTAAGGAACTACAGGCCTATATCGAATCTACCTTTCATATCTAAAGTTCTGGAAAAAGTAGTTTCAACTCAATTATGCTCCTTCCTCCAAAGGAATGACATCAATGAAGAATTCCAGTCTGGATTTAGAGCATGTCACAGTACAGAGACTGCTTTGATCAGAGTTACAAATGATCTGCTATTGGCGTCTGACCGAGGTTGTATCTCGTTATTGGTGCTGCTAGACCTTAGTGCTGCATTCGATACCATTGACCACAGCACACTCCTACATAGACTCGAAAATTATGTCGGCATTAAGGGAATAGCTTTGAAATGGTTTAAATCTTATTTATCCGACCGTTTTCAATTTGTAGCAATAAACAATGAGGTGTCACGCAAATCGCAAGTCCAGTACGGTGTACCACAGGGCTCAGTCTTAGGGCCTCTGCTCTTCGCATTATACATGCTACCTCTAGGAGATATAATAAAGCGACACGGAGTTAGCTTTCACTGTTATGCTGATGATACTCAACTTTATATTTCCTCGAAGCCTCATGAAACACAGCAGTTCCATCGAATAATGGAATGCATAGTCGATATAAAAAACTGGATGAGTAACAACTTTTTATTACTGAACTCGGACAAAACGGAAGTGTTACTTATTGGACCGAAAACTGCTATAAGTAACAACCAAGAATACTGTTTAACTATTGACGGATGTTCCATAAAACCCTCGTCGTCAGCAAAGAATCTTGGCGTTCTATTCGATAGTAATCTGTCATTTGAGAGCCACGTCGCCAACACCTGTAAAATTGCGTTTTTCCATCTTAAGAATATATCTAAACTACGTCATATGCTGTCAATCTCAGATGCAGAGAAGTTAATTCATGCATTCATGACATCAAGACTAGATTACTGTAATGCACTGTTAGGTGGTTGCCCTGCAGGCTTATTACAAAAACTCCAATTGGTCCAAAACGCGGCAGCTCGAGTTCTTACACGTACAAAAAAGTATGAACATATTAGCCCGGTTCTGTCAACCTTGCACTGGTTACCTATAAAGCATCGCGTTAACTTTAAAATCTTGCTTATTACCTATAAAGCCTTACATGGTTTAGCTCCTCAGTACTTGAATGAACTCCTTTTGTATTACAGTCCTTCACGTGCATTACGCTCTCAGGCGTCCTGTCAGTTGGTAATACCTAGAATTTCAAAATCAAGTGCAGGTGGTAGATCCTTTTCCTATCTAGCGCCTAAACTTTGGAATAGTCTTCCCTGCACTGTCCGGGAGGCAGACACACTCTGTCAGTTTAAATCTAGACTAAAGACGCATCTTTTTAATCTTGCATACACTACTCTTCCATAATATAAATCTTCAGAGGGTTTAGGCTGCATTAGTTAGATCAACCGGAACCAAAAACACAACTGATGTACTTGTTGCATCAAAGAGTACAGAACAGTACTCTACTCTCAGCCAGTCTTGTCTCATTGTTCCAAGGTTACCACAGCGAGCAGGATGCAGTTCATGGCCTGACCTGATGGTAGAGCGGAGAATGGGAAGTGGGGACCTGACAAGAGCTGAGATGATAGAGCTGGATAAAGAAGGACGCGGTCTCTTGACATGTCTTCACCACAAAATTTCAAATGCTATTAGATTATTAATGATAATCTTAAACTATAATTTATTTTATTATTAAGTTTATTTATTTTATTTAGCCTTGTTGTGCAAGCTCTCTGGAGCTTGTGCAGAGGCAGCAGCTTTTGCCAGAGGGGAACTGGAATCCCCTGGTTGGGCCTGGGTTCTCCTGAGGTTTTTTTTCTCGATTAGAGTTTTGGGTTCCTCGCCACCGTTTGCATACTGTTTTTGCACTATCTGCCTGACCGGGGGGGCTGCTTTAGAATTTTAAAGTTTTACTTAATTAATATTGCATATAGGAATTTATTATCTGTTATATTTGACCTGTGCTTCTCTCTCCTTTATCCTAAATGTGTGCTCTCACTGAGCGTGTGTGTGTGTGCGTACTTGTCTGTGTACGTACGTGTGTGTGTGTGTGTGTGTGTGTGTGTGTGTGTCTGTGTGTGTTGGTGTGTGTGCGTGTTGTGTGTGTGGAGTGTTTTGTGTGTGGGTGTGTCTGTCTTCTGTGTTTTCAACCTTTTCTTGTTTTTGCAGGTACAACTTTGATTGTTTTGCTTGTAGTCAATGTGTCTCATGTACAGCTGCTTTGTAACAATGAAAATTGTAAAAGCGCTATATAAATAAAGTTGAGTTGAGAGTTGAGTTATTGTCCATTAAAGGACTAAGAAAAGTTGTTACAAAATGGTTTGTTGTTCGTAAAAACTTTCCGAAACCTTTAAGAACGCTGGGGGAGTGTATCAAGCACAGAAATACTATGTCATACGCCCAACTCGTTTTATGACAAGTTGACCATGTCAAGCACGAGAAGCCAGCACATTTAACATTGTAAAGAAGTCAGAATGCATGAAACACTGCTGCAGTGCTGTTCTTTGATCTATGGATGCACTTTTTGGAGCTTCAAAAACTCACCCCCTATTCACTCCCATTCTACAGATTAGAAGAAAAAGGATATGTTATTACAACTCCGACAGCATAACTCTTAAAGAAGATATTATTCACATAGGATGCCTTGAGTGTGATTAATACATGGGCAAATTTTGTTACTTGGGTGAAGTATCCCTTTAACACAGTTTTAACTCCCTTGTCAGCAGTTCACAGAAGGAAAAAAACAGACGAAAAAAAAACACTTCAGAGTTCCTACTGTCTGTCTGAATACAACCAGGGATATGGCCTGAGGGAAAATTTAGTTCTTGTAGGTACTTGCGTCAACAATTACAATATAGGAATTATGAAAACATTCCTGGAATTCAAAAACCCCTTATAGTCAGTGATGAAATGACAATATCAGTAAAACATTTGTACTTACTGCAGTCTTTGATGGGTTCATCGCTCCAGTCAGGGCAGTCACGGGCCTTATTACACACTTTACTCATCTCAATGCATTCCCCACTGCGACACTTAAATGTATCAGGGCCGCTACACTGAGTTACTGAACCAATAAACAAAGAGTACATGAGTTTCTTACCATAAAAAGTGAACCACTTTACAATAACATTAACTAAATTATTTTACATAAACTAACAATGAAAAATATTTCTACAGCCTTTATTATTCATACTTCATAGTTATTTCTTAATGTTAGTTTTAGCATATACTAACATTCTTAAAATCAGTTAAAGCACAATTAACTAAGCTGTACAATAAACAATTGTATTGGTTATTAAATTTATATTACTATTAAATTAATAAATGTTGTAATAATTATGTTGCTACTTGCTTGCTAACGCATTAACCAATGTTATCATACAGCACACTGGAATACTTGATTCTGATCAATAACATACCTGTACATTAAGGTTTGTATTAGTTACAAATGGGCTAATAACACAATTCTCGAATAATTTATGCAACAAGATGTGTAATAAACTTTGTGTCGGGGTCCTATAACAACTGGCTGGCTGTACAGTCTCCCTAACTCAATTAATGAAACCTTGTTGTAAAGTGTTACCTAGGGCTGTCACGGTTATTAAATAATCGTCTCATCGCGATTGTTTGACCTCATGGTTTCAGATCATCGCAATTATTGCACATCTCTACAGAAAACACAAGGAGGAGCTGCAGTGACTGCATATTGCACATTTTAGTGTATATATTGTAACTAAAGTATGATAATACTGGTAAATTTACCAACAGTCACTTAATTTTTTTTTAAAGCATGTACCATAAAAAATCTGTAGTAAAATTTAATATTATTTAAGATAATCTCAATGTGTAAACCAGCCTACCAAAATTTAATTAACATCGAATTAACATTTTATTGTAGTCTTGCAAGTGAGAAAAAAAAAAACAGACTAGAAGCTTTTCTATGACTGATTGCATTTTAATGGAGGCTTCTATTCACTCCTGATCAAACTCGTTTTACATCATTTTGGCAGCTGTATTATTGACATTTATTATAGACCTTAAATATACGATGACCCCATTTTTTAAGAGAAAATATTCATAACAATATGGTTGTTTCAAAACCGAATAAAAAATGTATGAGAATTAAATGTCAAAGCCCTAAAACAGACAATTAATCATCCTAATCGCAATGATTTATTAGACAATTAATCGTCAGCCAAATTTCATAATCGTGACAGCCCTAGTGTTACAAAAAAAAAAAATTAAAGGGATAGTTGACACAAAAATGAAAATTCTGTTTACTCAGTCTTGTCATTTCAAACCTGTATGACTTTCTTTCACAGAAAACACAATTTTTGAAGATTGTTAACTGGCACCCATTACTGGCATCGGTTTTGTGTCCATACAATAGAAGTGAATGGGTCCCACTGCTCATACAGCTTTGAAATAACATGAGAGTGAGTAAATGATGACAGAATTTTCATTTTTGGGTGAACTATCCCTTTAAAATACATTCCAAGTAGAGCAAATATCTGATTTCAAGCATAATACAATATTTGATATCTACTTTTTGCATGCAAAAATCATGCAGTAGATCTATATCTGGCCCAACTCCTCGCCATTACCCCAAAGCGGAAAAGGAATTAAAAAACAGAAAATATGCTTTCCAGTTCAACAGACTCACCATTTTTGCAGTTTACTTCATCTGTGCCATCCCCACAATCTCTAAACCCATTGCACTGCCTGCTGCCATGGATACAGCTGCCATCCTCGCACTTGAATTGGTCAGGCCGGCAGGTATGGACAGCTGTGTAAGGCAGGAACAAAGAACCACAGGAAGGAGTAAGGACCAGTGCCTGGTTGCATAAAAATCCTTAAATCGATACTCCACCCAAAAATGAAAATTCTGTAATGAATTCAAAAATCCTAACAGTTCCCCTTGCCTAAGCTTTTTTACTATGTATTCTGCAATGGAGAAGTGGTTGCTATAGTTACGCTATAAAATACACCTACTGTTGACTTGATTTAGGTTACGGACACTAAAGACTAAAAACACCCTCTAAATCCACTATAACCCATCAAACCAATATTTTTCCAATAATCACGTATAATTAGTTTCCAAGTGAGTATTTCTATGTCTGACAATGTGAATTTGCAGAGAGACTGATAGTTAAAAGTCATGCAGCGCTGTCAATATTGGAACCCACAGGAATGGCGCAGCAATCTTATGCGAGTAAAACATATTTGTACTATGCATCATTTGTACTAGCATTCAATGCAATTTTTTTGTGTCTTTATTATTTGTGTTTAACAGTAATTTATTAATTTGATTAGCACCTGTTCACCACTAAACTCCATTTATGTCCAACAACACAACTCTTCTTTGTGAATTGTTTGGGACACACCAAACTCCATATCCTCAAAAATATTGAATAGAGTGTTGCAAAATCTTTACCATCTGACATCAGTGTACTCACAGCAGTTTTTCTCGTCACTGCTGTCCTTGCAGTCTGAATCACCATCACAGCGCCACTTCTTATGGATGCATTCCCCAGAACCACACTGCATTTCACTGGACGAACATTTTGCCGGCGGCGTTGGGTTGCGGCCGCAACGTTCAGGGGACTCATCTGATTGGTCTTGGCAGTCTACATCATCATCGCATAACCAGCTCCTAGGAATGCATGTGATGTTCCCACAGGGAACCTCACTGGGACCACAGGAGGATGGAGCGCAGCCCTGCTCATCACTGCCGTCCCCACAGTCATCCTCACCATTGCAGACAAAATTACGAGACACGCAGCGACTGCTTGCACAGGTGAACTCCAGAGGTGAACATGTAATGTTTCCTGACAAAATGCCATGACAAAATGTGTGATGAGACTGTTAGAAGGGCAAAAAATATGCACGTTATGGAGGCAAGCATTCACCAAGAAATATTCTTTCTTCACTTCCAGAAAAAGAAAAGCCCTAAAAAGTCTAGATTTTCCCAAGAGCATACTGATCATGTCACGCGCTGGCGTGGAGAGAACCCAAATGCAGGACAGCGGTGAAGGGGTTAACAAATATAAGTACCAAACGACAAAACAAAAACCCACGATGGGGCAAACCAACAAAACTAGATACAAAAACTGACAGGACAAATATAACTGAGACAGGGTAAAAGAACAACACTATAGAAACGCAAACTCACAGACTTACACAGGCTCGACTTGACATTGACTTTGACTAGGGATTTAGACAGGAACACAATACACGGTACAAAACGCAATCCACCAACACAAGACAAAGAAACATGAGGGTATATATAGGGAGAGACAAACGAGGGATAACGACACAAGGCAGGTGTGGGTAATGAAACACTCAGGGAAAGATAACAAGGAAACGAGAGGAGCGGGGTCAATGACGAGACACTGGAGAGAACGTATATTATTGTCAAAAGGACAACAATATGTTTCTCTCCACACATAACCAAAGACTTTGTCATGGCTCTGCTACAGGACCAAGAAAAACATGACTAAATGAAGCAGAGCCATGACAGATCAGATGTTCTTACACTCAAGGGAACAAGTTCCCCCCAAAAAGCAAAAGCACTACTATCAGAAAATATACAGGGGAAAAAGCTAACAGTACTGTCATACGGGTTAGGAAAATATAAGGTAAGGTAATTATATTAATTAATTGATTATAGCAAATAAATTATATTGATTTTCAGTAAAATATTCCTCATTCAAGTATTTTTGAATTACTTCTAACAAATAACCTTTGAAACACTACACTAACGACCCTTGGGTGTCAGTTATTGAACACTTATTCTGTGCCAGCCATAAACAAGTCGATTTCTACTTCTAAACTCAGACACCCCTTAGAAGAAATAATTTGCAATATGGTACTAGTACAGAGCTTTTAAATTGTGGACAGCATTGCTCTAGCGGGACGTGAGATTACAAGGGGCTTTGATCTTCTGTGAAAGAGACTTGCCAATAAAATAAAAATTAGTTTAGTCTGTATCTAGAAGAATAAATGAAAAAATGTGATAATCTTGACTATTCCTTCATATGGCTTTCTCTGAATGACTAATGTGCAAATATTGCCTTAACAGCAAGAAGCAAGAAGTGAGGCAAGCAACCCCAACAGTAACAGTTTGGTTGTAAGAGTGGCTCAGCAAGTGATGTGCCTGGTGACTCACCACAATTAACCTCATCTTCCCCATTGTCGCAATCTTTCTCACCATCACACTTCCAGAAGACCGGAATGCACTGTGTGGAGCCAACACCACAGCTGAACTCATTCACTCGGCAAGTTCTCATGTCTAGGTAAAGAAGAACCAGACATGACCATGTGACCTAATTCACAGATAATTTCAGACCTCAACTCGCTTCAGTTTAGTGATCCCATATAGGACTTTTGCTTCAACTGCAGGAAATATTTACTAGCTCGGCATCAAGATTATTTATTGTGTTTCAAAGAAAAGCTTTTATGTTTGGTGAGTAGGAGGGATCATTGATGGAATGCTGCCTGATCCATTCAAGTACTTGCAAGGCGTAGCGATAAGGAAAGAGTGCACTGCTGCATGTAACATGGGTTTACACCCTTACATAGAAACAACCTTTAGATCGATTAGAACAATTAAGTTGAATGCCTTTTGGCAATGCTCCAAAGACCAGCAATAGTTCATTTGGCAGATGGCTAATATACACAATGGAAAAACCTAATACCAAAGCAGGAGAAATGGTGCAAGAGGTATATTGCATAATCTGTGTGACCTTTGATATTTTACACTGCAAGCATTACATGCAAATATGTAACTGCAACTGCCAGTGTAGGCCAGCAAGTACTGTATATTATAATATATAATGCAAAGCAATGTTTGGTCAACAACGTCACAATATTTATTTATGAGCTAACTATTGAAAAGGTTTGAATCTTAACCTTAATGTTTAATCTTTAATCAGATGTTGTAAGGGTAATGTTTTTGTGCAAAAATAATTTCACGTATACACCAATTTTGTACAGTTCACCTCTACATGGAAGTTACTTTTAAACCAACAGTATGTACAGATGTGACCCAATATAACATTACAGATTAAAATTCTCCATTAATTTAAAGGTAAAATCACACTCCAGTTAAAACAAACAACAAACTGTAGTGTAAACTTGTGTACCTGAAGATGTATTACCATTTCAAACTGAATAGCCAGAGTCCACAGTAACAAAAGCAAAACAAAAAGCACAGCTGAACAAATATTACTGCTACAGTCTCAAAGCTACGAAATCAAACTTACGGCACATCTCAATGCTTTCATCTGAGCCATCCTCACAGTCCGGTTCACCATCGCACTGCCATCTCTTAGGGACACACTGACCACTGTGACAGACAAAGTCCACTTCTTCACAGGTCTTCCTTACTGGAAAAGACAAAATAAAACTATTACAATAACACTTGAGCAGAGGCTCAAGAGTAAGAGCACAATACATGAGATCAAGCACATTCACGTGTGCTTGAAATGTTTGCCAATGACCCCTAGGTCAGGGCTAGTCAACTCCATCCTGGAGGGCCAGTGATCTGCATAGTTTAGTTCTAACCCAAATCCAACATACCTGGTCATCATTTTCAAGTAATCCTGAAACTTTGAATAGCTTGGTCAGATTAATTTGATTAGGGTTGGAACTAAACTCTGCAGGACTCCATCTATGAGCCGAGTTGACTAGCCCTGCCCTAGGTGTTCAAGCATGGATTTTGAAGAGGACTGTATGCTGTTTGAAAAGTTTTTAATTTATTTATTTGCTTTACTCAAAAATAAAGCAAGTACATGCTCCATACATTCCATTAGGTTGTAAAAGAGTCTTATCTTGATAGTTTGCTATAGGTTGCTATGGTCACCAGAGGTTTGGTTCTGCATCTGGGTGTTTGCAGTTTGTGGGGGGTAGACCCCCTGGTGACTAGTTTGCTGGTTGGGTAAGGGTGTTGTTGTTATATTTAAGTACTATAACAATAACAATAACTATTGCGTGTCTGATCTGTCCCAGCTAACAATTTTATGTTATAAGAACGTTTTTATAACGTTCTCGTTAAGTTATAGAAACGTTATTTTTAAATGTTCTAGGAACGTTCAAAACGTCCAGTTTTTTAAACGTTCTATTAACGTTTTTTATTGGTTACAAGAACGTTATCCAAAACGTTATTAGAACGTTAAATTCTCTTGTTATATAAACGTTTTCCTAATGTTTTTCAAAGATAATGAAAAACGTTCTGCAAAACGTTTTTATAACGTTGACCCAACGTTTTTGTAGGGTAATGCAAACTTTAGCAAAACGTTATTGTAACATTTTATTTCTTCATATACTAATGTTTTCTATACATTCTTTCTATGCTTTAGGACTGTTCTTAACCTTATGTTCTTGTTTATACGTGTTCTCTCAATGTTATTCAATGCTTATAAATTAAAAGAGTTTTAATGGAATTTATAGTAAATGTTCAGTAACTGTGTAACATTCACAAAATACAATCTAGAAATAGTCAAATGGAAAGCTGATAATGCCATTTACATTAAGTGGACACTAATATAAATGTAAGGAAAGAAACATTTAATGTCCAAGCTAGTTTTAAATCATAAAAATATTGCTTTTTCAGTTTAATTTTTAAACAACATATTTCAAATTCAGCAGTCAAGTGTAAAATAAATTGGTTTATTTTGTAAATGCAAGTAAATGCCATTTTAAACAATATGTTTAGTGTAAACAATAACAAACAAAACATGAGAACCAACTAATAAGTAAGATATTAAAAGAAAATATGTAAAAATAAAAATAGATTAAAGAATATAAAAAATGTACATTAAAGAACAGGAACGTAGATAGACAGAAAGAGAATATTAACTATAAATTAAAAAATGTTAAAATAATGAGGTCGATGACATCACTCCATGTCTTGCTGGGGCACCGGGCCACTGGACATTTCAGAAGACGTGGAGGGAGACTGCAGGGAGAAAAGACAGTGTTAAAATTAAATAGTGGTGAGATTTAGTATAAAAAATACTGAGATGCTATACTATATGCATCCCTTCACATGTTATTGTTTAGTGGCTTTTCCAAATCAGTCCTTTTTGAATACTTTCAACCTAAGATTTAGTACTGCAAAAACATGAACAGACAATTAAAGATTTGTGTGTTAGTAGAAGCCGGCATACATGCTACAAACAATGCAAATGTGTAAGAAAAGAAAAGAAAGAAAAGTTACAAAATGATAAATAGTAAATGTTGATTCAACATTGGGATGTACTGATCATAGAAGCATGAGAAACATATGAAGAGTTTGGTTCCAAAATGAGAACTTGATTGTGCATTCCAATTAACATCAATCAAACTGTAGTTGGTTTAATTTTATTAAAGCCATAATAACTAAAAAAACAACAGCTCACTGACACAATAAAAACATGATAACATAATAAAAAAAACATGATTTTTTTTAAACAATTTTAACATGATTATTTAAAAAAACCGTAAAAAAGGAGTTCTCTTTTTGGAACCAAACTCTTCATATGCATGCATACATACTGTTAGTGTTAATGATGTTAACATACTGTTAATGTTAATAATGTTAATGATTATTCCTAGTCAAATTAAGCACAAATCTGATGAACACTGTTTATTTAACACTCATCAGACAAAATTTTAATATAAATGTAATCAACAGCGCATATAATGTTTTGTTTTTTTGTGAATATTGCTGCAAATAATACAGCTGCTTCCACTGTCTTTCCCGCTTGCTCCCATTCAAACAGATAGACAGTTGAGATCTGCATGAACCACGTGACCACGCGGTGGCGAGGTTTAAAGCGTATGGCAACCTCCTCTTTCAACAGCTCTAAAAATACGCTTTTAAACACAATTTGAGCAAAGAGATAACATTTAATGTGACATCAAATCTGCAATAATGTGTAACGCGTTTTTTCTCAGAATTTTCAAATTCAAACAGATATCATTTCAAGCATCCCCGAAATAACTGACTGCAGGAGACATTGAAAATGGCAGCTGCGACTCCGTTAAAAGAGATGTTCGTTATATGAAATAAAATATATAAGAACGGATTTGTCATTATTACACGAACCTCTAAACTTTCCTGTCAGTTTTACTTAAATGCGTTCTAAATTTCAATACTGATAAGTCAGTCCAAATAATTATTTAAATGTATTTTGCCTATACACATTCGTGTAAGTTGATCCTATTGTAACGGCTCATCTGTGAAGCGCGGCAGCAGTTTTTCTTAACTTAATTAAAACAGTTATTAGCGCCTGCTCCAAAACGAACTTATCAGCATTTTGATAATAACAGTTTTTTATTCATATAATCAAAACTATCACTCACCTGAAAGGCGCGCTGTCTCAAAGGAGTGGCAGTCGTCGTCTCGTCGATCCCGCGTTGTTTGATTGCGACTGAGCATGCGCTCCAAAAACCACACCCATCCTATCAAGCTAAATGTATGAATTGGACTAG
Source organism: Triplophysa rosa (assembly GCF_024868665.1). NCBI lineage: Eukaryota > Metazoa > Chordata > Actinopteri > Cypriniformes > Nemacheilidae > Triplophysa > Triplophysa rosa. The sequence goes on from NC_079911.1 coordinate 3,613,899, forward strand.
AGGCATGAATTATATATAATAGTATTTCAGTGCATTGCAATGTGTTTCAGAAGTTGAATTTGCAAAAAAAAAGCTTTATGACCAATTTAAAATGATAAATAAACATTTTAATGAAGTAACGTTTTGATAACGTTTCACTAACGTTGTAAGAATAACGTTTTAATGCTAATGATTTTAGAACGTTTTTCAATTATTTATAACGTTGAAATAACGTTCTACTAACGTTACTGCAAGAACGTTTTAGAAAAACATTCAGAGAACTTTCAGATAACGTTAGCCAATGTTCTCAGAACGTTCCCTGTTAGCTGGGGTGTCAGGCACTACACAACATAACTAGTTACATTGGTGGCGTTCATTGGTCAGAGGTCGCGTTAACAGAAAATTCCCCGTCATTGACAGATTTTTTTTTTTACCAGTGATGGAAAAATCTGAAGGCCGTCCGTCATTTTGACGGATTTCAATAAGGGCAATTTGTAACTCCCCATTTTGTAATTTCCCTTCATTAGAGTGTGATCGTAGGCTACTACGGCTGCTCGCGAAGGGACGCGTGTTTCCCTTTCATTAGCTTACACCCGTTTCACACCGCATGCGTAAGCAGAGCGTGAGCAGCGCATATTTTTTTCGGCGCACATGTTAACAGATGAGAGCATTCATACCGCACGCGTAAGCAGTGTGTGGTCGCGGAGCAGAAACGGCGCGTAAGCAGCAGTGCAGCGATCATTTCGGCGCCGAGTCTATTTTTGCTGCGCTGCTAATGCTCAATTAAAGCGACAGTGCATTCTTTACGGACAAAATCCACATGGATTGACAGGAAAAAGTAACACTTTTACCTTTAAAGCATGCAAGTGGTGTCAGAATTAATCAGAATTTACTTTTTTATTACGTTACCCGCCGGTCCCGATAATTATCCGCAGCGCCCACAGATTTAACCACAACCCACGCATCACTAGTGAGACACTAGTGAGCACATTCATGACCAAACTAACTTGTGTGTGAGTGAGTACAAAACACCATTTACAAGCACCTGTCATTTGATACTGACTAGACATATGAATATAAATATTTGTCTGTAATTGTTATTTTAAGTCTCAGGACTCCAGACTGCGCCTAAAACCCCTTACGAAATTTTACCATGGTTTTACTACAGTTAAAACCAAAAAAACATGGTTACTGCAGTAAAACAATGGTTATCACAAAATAACCACGGTTTTGAAAACCATGTTTTTTAAAAAGTCATAGTAAACGATGGTTACTGTAGTAAAACCATGGTTTTGCCCCAAGTAATAAATGCACAAAAAAAAAACATGGTTACTACACTTGTACCATAAAAAAACAATGGTTAATTTTCGTAAGGTACTGTCGCATTTGCGAGTGATATTTTTGTGGAGGTGAACGTGCAAATTTACTCGTTTTTAAAGTGTTTCCAACGGAAGCGCCAGGTTAGCGAGAGAGAGAGCTGTGCAGGTCTCAGGGAAGGTGCACTTCCCGACCTCAAGAGGTGCTACTGACTCCCAGTCCCATGCCAGTGTTGTACCGAAATTCGACTCCCCGTGAGATTACGACTCCCCTACTTCTGATTGGTTCATTCACTTAGGCTGCTTTGTGATTGGTCCCCATCTCTAAATCACGCCCCCACACCTAATCCTAATCCTAACCCTAACCTTCGTAGGGGAAAACAGGGGAGTCGTAATCTCACGGGGAGTCGGACTTTGATACAACACCGGATCGACGCCCGGTTCAAGGTCCCCTAGTAGCAGGAGCTGTGCGAGCAGTTTCCCGCAAGCGCTCTGCTCTGTTAATTCCACACTCTGCGTACCAATGCTATGAGGCAGCACGGAATAATTGCTCGCAGATCTCCGCAGAAAACTGTGGAATTCCGTGGATTTTAGCGCTTGTTATTGACAAGTAGACACACACAATGTGAGCGTGTTAGTAGAATGCGCTGTTTGCTGTGACGGATTTTAATGAGCCTGAGGATGAACAATGTGATATTTGAGATGTTTAAAACTAAACTTATCGCGGAGAAGTTCAGGGAACGTATTTGTTATAAGACACCGCTGTATCATTTCAAATCCATTCACAGCAAGAATGAACGACAGGCGAATGCTCTTGTCAGTGGCGGTTCTAGAATAGGGGGGCTGGGGGGGCGGGGGGGGTTGGGGCAGGCAGGGGCCACTTATGCTTTTAGGGGGAACACTAACATGTGTCATGATTAATTTTCAGTCATTTTTCACTTTCATGTATTACTGTTTTCTCTAAGTAAACTAATAACCTAATAAAACAAGTTCAGCTCCAAATTAATGTTCCATGGTCATTTATTTCACAACACATTGTATATAGTCAAAATAACAATGACAACAATAATAACATTTATGCACTTTTCTGCATCTTAAATGTACATACATAAATGAAAAACTACCCACAAACAAGATATCCAAAAATCAATTTAAGCAGTGATCTTAACATAAGTCACATTATCAGGTATTTCCTTTACACAAAGAAAAAAAACATGAATTTCAAAATTTTCCCATGTGATATATGTGGTTTTGGCACACTTTCATGTGAATGCTGTTAACTACCAGAGGTGGACGAAGTACACAACTTCCTTACTTGAGTGAAAGTACAGGTACTACTGGTCAAATATTACTCCACTACAAGTAAAAGTTGTAAAGACAGATTCTTACTTAAGTAAAAGTACAGAAGTACGTGCTTTTAAAAGTACTCAAGTATTAAAAGTAAATTTCCTTTATGTCAGTTGTGCATTGTTTTATTGTCGTATAACTTGAACGTATAACTGAAGCAACCTACCGAATACACTGAGTAGCTCATCAGGGGTATTAAATGAGTAGTTCACTTCAAAATTTGCCCCCATTGACTTTCCATAGTAGTTTTTATTCCTACTATGGAAAGTCAATGGGGGCAAATTTTGCAGTGAGCAACTCCTTTAAGAGCTTTATATGTTTAGCACATATGTTTAGTTTAGATATAATCCTGTATGATCATTTAGCCGAATTATCCTCATTAGCCCCCTGGGCCTATATGTATTTATGAGCAGTGTTCTTTTATTTTGTATATTCCCTTAACCAGTTTTAGCAGCAATTTACCAGTAAGTAGTAAGGTTCTTGTAAATAGTAAAGTGTAGAAGCCATGTGTTTGTTGGATTTATTACCATTTGTATTTCCATAATTTAACTACAAACGTAAACTATAGCTAGTATAATGAAACTATGGTATGTTTAGTTGCTGTGGTTTTACTAAAGATTATTAATTGGAGTATGGTTCCTATATATAGAAAATGGTAAATATGTTGATACTGTGGTTTTACTGCAAATACCATCCCTGCTGAAAAAAACAATGAATTTTTGAATTAGAATGAAATTTTTAAATTAAATTCCTCTTTGTAGTGTGTTTTGGGTTTAATTTATATATAATAGGATTTACCATCCCACCAATAGAATCCATCACATACAAGTAGACAACAAGTATCCATAGTAAAATTCCCATTATAACCAATAAATCCATTACATTTTCTGTTGTATTTTGGGCAGGGTTCTATAGTTTTTATTTCAACAGGAATACTTCAACTATAGTTACTCCAGTAAAAACATCATTCATTTTCCAAATCGCTTTAAATGATATAGCAGCAGATCAGAAGTTAACACGCACGCGTAGCTCAAGGTGTATGTGACGCTTATTTACCGTTTAGCCGATCATTTTCATGACAATGTTTCTAAGATCTTTGACTGATCGTAACCCACAGATGATTACACCACACTTTAACATGTGCCTTTTTCGTCTTATCAACGGTGTAGCAGCGCCTACGTTTACATTAGTTTAGCGGAGAAGATCCCAGAGTTGCCAGATTTGCGTAAAAAATCTGCCAAATGGCCTTTTAAAGCTTGCCGGAAAACCGCGAGCTTAGAAAAACTGAAATACTTGGCAACAGTAAAAGGTCCTGCAGATCGCAAGCCAGATAAATTGCGCACACAGGAAACCCCGCTGCATAGAAACCATTTTCTACTTTTGGACCTTTTTATAAATGTAGTGGAGTAAAAAGTATGATATTTGTCTTTCAAATGTAGTGAAGTTAAAGTACAAGTACTCAGAAAAAATACAGATACTCAAAAAGTGTACTTAAGTACAGTACTCAGGTAAATTTACTTCGTTACTGTCCACCACTGTTAACTACTCGTGTAAAAGCTCATGTTTTTCACATGGAATTTCAGGGTTACAAAAGTTGTCTCTCTGCACAACTAAATCACCTTGCTGATGGGTCCTCTGTCCTTTTGGACTTTCTTCATTCTCTAAGCTTTTGTGCATTTCTGACTCTTTTACAGAAGCATCTTCTTTCTCCAGCCTTGACTGACTATTATCTTTAGTTTTCTTATTAAAAAGGGACATTATGTCCTTAGAATTTTTCTCTTCATTTTAACTGCAAATGGAAAATTATGAAAATGTGTAAATTAAACCTAAAGCTCGACTCTCAAATACACCACAAGTAATATACAGGACAGTATAGAATAAGCTGTACTGATTACTTGAACTCTGCTTGCTAATTCCTTGGGAATGACAGACCATTTATTTTAATTATAAGGCAAAAGTGCATTTTATCAATCATTCACCCCAATAAATGTAAGTTGCATTTGATCTCATTTCATTAACAAATAAAATTTCTTTAGTGTGTTACACGTTCTCTGGCAGCAGCTGATTCTTTGTATAGGCACGAGTCACGACTGCTTTATAGCCTATGTAGATTTAACATGCGCAACACCGGAAAATATAGGTCAGTATTTTAATATGATGTGTAATGATATGCATTTTCGTTATATTTTTACAAAATATTTCCATTACCTGTATGATGTAGACGTAATCTTGTTAAGGCGCACAGACTCGACATTGTTTGCGTCTTACTTGCGTAATCTTCCTTTTGGCACACAAGCTAGTGGTGGGCGGATCGATCCTGAAGTATCGATACTTTCGATACTGAGGTTGTATCGAAAAGGATCGATCCTAACATAGAAATATCGATACTAATGTGTTTTTAGTTTTACTACTGATTTTATTTATTTACTAATGTAGCTAATAATTGTATAATGAAGAAAAACTATTTCCCATACACCTAGTTTTGCACACGTTACTCCTCCCTGCCCTGCTGTGTTTTGTAGTCTGCTAACACGTGACTCAGCAGCGCCAAGCGCAAGCACGCAGACGCTGCTGCAGCCAGCGAAAAGAAGAGGAGCATCGTGTGGAGTTTTTTCACCTCGGTGAATAAAAACACTGCGAACTGCGATGTATGGCAGTGGGCCTTTGGGGGTAAAAAGCCAAAGATAGAAAGTACTTTATTATTTAAGCACTTTATTTACCTACTTTGTGTCTCAAACAATTGTGTGCACTTTGTTTATAAATTCACTTAAAAAAAGGTAATGAAAGGGAAACATGTTAATTATTTTGTCTAAACATAACACTGAACAAAAACGGAAAAGCAGTTTTAAAATCTTTTTTCTTGAGTAATAATTTTGTCCACTTTGGGTTTTTTTAAAGCTAGAGAAGTAGTACTGGGATAACGAGAAATTGTTTTGTTATATATAGTTTTTCTGTTCTGTTAATCCGTTATTGTTACTATTTTCCAGTAATAATTTGGTGCAAAGTTCATGTTTGCAAATTTGATTACAGGAATAAATAACTAAATAAATAGATTTATTTGGTTTAAATGATGTCCAGTGTTTTAACATCTACATGATTAATTAGCCTACAGGCACATTAGCACAAATCAAAATATTTTAGTGATCATGAAAATGTATTCAGATTTAGCATATTAATGATGCATTCATCTGATAAATCATGACATTTCATATACAGGAAAGTAAATGTAAGCTCAAGTGAATGCTTTTTAAAAGTAAAAAGTATTGGTATCGGTATCGAAATCGGCAATACTGGCCCTGCATTTACTTGGTATCGGATCGATACTAAATTTTACAGTATCGCCCACCACTAACACAAGCATCGTTACTGCCACTCGCAGGACAAACTGTGCATTGCACCCGAAATTGCTCGGTTGTGGTAAAAAATTCCAGAAACGATTCCAGATTTAGGGGGGCCAGTGGGGTGCCAAGTGTGCTGACACAGGGGCACTGCCCCCCCCAGAACCGGCCCTGGCTCTTGTTAAGTTTTATTTGAAATTATCCTTACGTTGTAGGGATGTAACGATACTTCGAATTACGATATTTCGTGATGCAAAAATGTTACGATGCGCATCGTAGGGAGATGGGGATATTTTACGATATGTTTAATTCTATTCATTCAGCGGTCAAGACGCTACCTACTCTGCGCCAGCGCGTCACGTGTGCTTATCTCACATATGCGGTAGAGAGAGAAGTCTGTGAGAAGGGGAAGCACAAGACACAATCTATGTCTCCAAGTGGTTTACAAAGCGTCATATTTTCCTTCACAAACGACGTTAAAACACAGCAAACTTGAAGCGTGACTGCAGGCGAGTCACCCCGAAACTCATTACAAAGGCAGCACACACAAACGTTTTTAAATGCCAATGTTAATTTATCCGCTAACGTGAGCTGCTGCATAACGTGATATGCAACAAAGTAAGCCAAAAGAAACCAGTGCTGTTCCGATCAGAGAAACGATGAAGTGAGTCGTACTGTATATTAAAAGATCGAATGACATGCTAAAAAACAAGTATGTGATTTGCATGATTGAAGAAATGTAATGCAGTTTATGTAATATGTCTTTTTGAAAGATTTTTCTAATTCATTACTGTCTCAAGCAAAGCCAGAGCAGCTTCAAAGAGACACGAGCCAATAGCGCTTGAGTGTGAGCTCTGTCAGAGCGTTTCATTGGTTGAATGTACTGAATGAACACGCCCTTCACTGAACGAATGAGCCAATTGGGTCAAAATGAGACTGAATGAACTCATGTCGTTCATGGTCTAATATTCTCTGTGTTACAACAATGCATATCCAGTAGTTACTCAACTTTTCTGAAAAATAAAGGTAATGACCTGGTTTCATTTAATTCCAAGGTAAATTATGTCGAAACAGTTAAATCTTTGTATGGAACATTTAATTACACCAATTCAATTAGTTAATCCAGATAGATTTTAGCAGACTAATATATTGTAGATTTCGTCGACTAAAAATAGACTAAAACTATGATAAATTGGGATGAATAAAACTAAATTGCATTTTAGTCAAAAGACCGACTAAAACTAAATCAAAATTTGTTGTCAAAATTGACACTGATCTTAATTATAATTTCAGTTAAGCCTTAAAATGTTAAAATTCTTTATTAAATTGTATGTGCAACAAAATAAATTACTGAAATTGTTAATATTTTGAAAATAAATGTTATTTGAATTTCAGTTTCATTTTTTATTTTGTTCAAAATATCGAGATGTGTATCGTATATCGTGAACCCAGCATCGAGATATGTACCGAATCGTGAGCTGAGTGTATCGTTACACCCTGTTACGTTGTGAACATACGGAAAAGTGTCAATATTACAAACTAAAATCAACATAACAAGGTAACAAGCCCTTTCGTAAAATAATAAAAAAATAAAGTTAAATATATAGCCTACTTTTTCTTACAGTATAATATATAAATATGGTCTTGACATGCACCTTTTCTGTTGGTTCAAATGAATTCAGAGGAATTTGGTCTGGCGTATTCAGAGTTTAATCAGTCTTAGCAATAATCAATAACACTTCTCTGTCTCTTTAAATTACCAGAAATCAGCTGTCATCTGCCTTTAAATGCATAGACAGGCAGCATTTGGAGATTATTTGAACACATTTACACATCATGTTCATGTTATATGGCTCTTTAAAAAATAATTTGGCGCCTGCTTTTTTCCCCTATGGGAGCCAATGGCTCCTTAACAGTGTTGGGTAAATTACTCTGAAAAAGTAGTTACTAATTACATATTCAATAGTGTAATTAGATTACTGTACAAATTACTCTCTCCCAAAAGTATTTAGTTACTTATTACTAATTACTTTCTATAACCTATATCAACCTTGACTAGTTAAGTGATTCAAGGATAGGCATGAAACGGCTCTTTTAATTCATTCAAATAAATAATATTAAACTACATAAAGTACTCTTATTAACTGACCAAAGTATTACAAATGTGAGAATTATACATTAAAGCACAGATTTTAAAGTTAGACTTTGAATTTTGATGTCAATTCCACTATTGCACACACGTATATTACACAAAATATTTAGTTTAATTACATCAAAAGTAACTAATTAAATTACAGAAAAAAATAAGAGTAATCCCTTACTTTACTTTTCCAAGGGAGAAGTAATTAAATTACAGTAACTAATTACTTAGTAACTAGTTACACCCAACACTGCTCCTTAACTGATTTTTTTGTTTGAAGCCCCGAGTCTGACAACAGAAACATTAAATATATAAAAGAATATAAACAACAACGGCTTTACTGGGCATTCAGTTGTATTAAAATACAGCACATTCTGAGAGTAAACGCTAGTACAGCATGATGACGTCACGAACATGCTAAATATACCACATAACACCACCTTGCACCAGTGACTGGTAATAATAGATTATGACGGATTTTTACGAGCCTGTCCCTCAAAATGACAGACAATATAAAAGTCTAGCGCAACCTCTGCCTCAAACGCGCTGTGCAACGTAGGTACAGTAGGTAGTCAACCAAAATGCCCATACCGCTGCGTTGAGTGCCGCCGATCTCAAAGATCCCAAAATTTCCACCAGGAGGCGCAAAGGGAGAGTTTGCACCTTCAGTACTGAACCACATGTACTGTGAAACAGTGAAATTCAATGTAATAAATTCTTTATTACATGACAGGAGGCAACACATTAAAGATCAAAACAAGAGTTATTCACGTTAATAATATAACAAAAAAAAGCATTATAGGAGGAGAATGAGCCAAATGCAGGACATTAAAGTATTATTTAATAATTAGAACAAATGTGTTGTTTATGATCACAGAGGTTCATATAAGGATCATTTTTTCTGCCAGTCTAAATCGACTGCATATGCCTGATAGTTATAATAACACACTCTTATAATAAAAAATAACCACTGTGTTTTCTGTCCTTATACGAGCAAACTGTTGAAGCGCTTGCTTGGTTTAAAAAAGTTCCATACCGTCAACTAGGGACGTATTAAAAAAGTTCCATACCCTCGACTAGTGACGTATTAAACTGTGGTTATTCTTTTATAGTAAATGTGTCTTTTTTTATTTAAGGAGAATCTCCTTTCCACCACAGCACAAACGCAATGAAGTTCAATATTACACTTTATAACAACATTTAACAGACTTCATTTAACATATCACCAAGTAAAACAAACAGTAAACATTTTGAACGCAAAAAAGCGTGTTTAAAGCCAATGCGGGCATAACCTGCTTTAATATAACATTTGTTTTTAAAATGTACAATTGTTTTAGATTTTAACCTCATTAACAAAAATTACCATGCGCGATCATTTTGCACTAAAACATGCTACTTGTGCATTAGTGAAAACCATATACAGATCACATTGTTCACGCTGGACAGACGTGTAACATTATAAACAAGAGTGGGTAGTTCGCGGCAACCTAACTACTTCGGAGCGTAGCCTCCTCGTTAGAGGCTGACATTTTTTCGGGAATCCCGCGGGAAGGGAAACAAAATCACTATAAGTCATGTGACTGGGACGGGACAAGAAAAAATGTCAGCGGGAGTGGGCGGGACCGGAAATCGTAACAATAATATGATACCCAACTTTATACACTAATATATCATTTATAGAAATAAACTGTTTTTATTTTGTTGAACTCAGTTCTAGTTGCGCGATCTCTGTATGCTCTCCTATTTGCTTTGGTGTGGCTGGTTAAGTGAATGACGCGTTCCATACCCGTAACAGTTGGTGGCAGTAATGTTGTGAAACTGTTACAGAGAGCTCGTCAAAGAAAGTGCAGCAGACAAGAAGTGTAAAGAGACCTATGAAAATCCTTCTAAATAATATTAATATAGGACGTTACAGTCATTTGGCCAAAAATATAATGAAAATTCCAAATCCAGTCGGCAAACACGTTAAAACATCTCCTTTAGACTCCACTAAGTACCTCAAACAAAACTCTTGGACGTCTTTTAAAGAATCTATACTATGAACATCGCATACTTTTTAAAAAAGCAGCGTTTAGTCGGTCTTGATGAACACTCATTGTTACTGATGTAACACGGAAGCTTTCTAATTCGATCAGACCGCTTTGTTTTGTTTCCCGGCGGACCGTTAAAGAACGTGACACACACGTCTCCCGGAACTCCTGTGGAATTTAACCAATCAGACAACGACTTCGAACTCATTGAAGTGTTTCCAAAAAAGTGTGCCAAATGTATAAGACGATCCATTGGCTGAACGTCTGAGGCTGAGACTAGTAGGCTACAGGCTTTTAAAGGTACAGTGCGGGATGTTTTGTATGATCTATTAACAGAAATTCAATATAACATACAAAACTGTGTCTTTAGATGTGTATAAAACCCTTATATAATGAAAAGTTATGTTTTTATTACCTTAGAATAAACCAATTGTATCTACATAGGGAGCGGGCCTATCTACATGGAATTTGTTATGTTGCGCAGCCATGTTTTGTACAGTAAGCTCTAACGGACAAACAGCTCTACAGAGCGCGTTTCGTTTGGTCTTCTTCGTGTGTTTTTTTAGACGCAGATTACTGAGTTGAAGACGCACAAAGTAGTAAGTCGTAGTACAGAGAGAAGGAGGAGTAGTCGTCGTCTAGCTGAAGCAATTGATTGTTCTGTCTTAGAAATTTTGATAAAATGGAGGACCATGCGTATTGTGCACAAGAGCCGACAGAGCGTGAATCGCCGTCGTCAAAGAAGCGCAAACTGATGCTGCCAGACGAATTGGAGACAAACGGCGGCAGAAATCCAGGATAAACATCGGTGTATCTATTACCAGATGGAAGGCACTGTTGAAAGACAAATGTTTTCAAGGCGACGCCGAAGTTGCCTGTTTTCTGCTAGACTGGTAAGATAATTCAACATTTTCAATGTTTCCACTTTTTCAATGTTTACCAAACAACTGTTTTGTTGAAACCGTAACATTAGCATTTTATACAAATGGCCATATAACCTCCGAATAATAATGTTTTCCCGTCCCTGCGGTACGTATTCCGGTTGTTCATGACATTACAAAGGGGGAGACAAATGTCTACCAACTTACACCTAACTGCCTATGTCGCTGTCAGATCAAACGCTATATAGCGTTGCTATTTACGATTATCTAACTTTAGTTACTTCACTACTCTCAGCGTCTACTAGATAGCACGCAAGAAATATATCTAATTATAGAATTGTAACAGTAACTTTCGCAATAGAATACATGTTAAATGATTAATTACGTTAATATATTGCCTTACCTTTGTAAAGAAACATCGTTGCTTGTGTCACTGCTATCCGCTATCTCAGTAGACGACATCGTTTTTTACTGTTGCGGCCACCGTCGTACTTCGAAAGGGAGATTCGTTGCAAAACTATAATACAACGCTAGTGGCCGCTGATTTTCAAGAACTGCGCCTTTAAAAACAGATTCCACTTCTCAGTTGACGGGGATGGGGACTGGGAGAGGTGTGAATGTCTCGCTTTTTGAAAGAGCAGAGTTTAGAATTAATGTCTTACCTGCAGGGTGACAAATAAACATACAAGACGCCGTAACACTGATAAGAAACTCAACTCCAAACATAAACGAAACATCTTTGCCAAAATATGCTTTTTATAATAGTAATGCTCCTAATTTACGTAACATGTTCAATTATTTTAATATTACATTTTACATATTAAAACACTGTAATGACCTCTCGTTTAAATGACAAACAATTAAATGTTTTCATTTCTTCTTTCAATATCAATACAGCACTTTATAAAGTAATTAAGTAATTAAAAATCGCTCTTTACATTTCAATCCATTTTTAAATATGCAACTTCTCAACAGACACCTCTATCGGTCCTGTCTGCATCGCTGCTGGCGGTTTGTTTGTATCCCCACACTTCGCTCTAACATTAGTGTATTTTATTATCGTTACTTATCATTGTCGTTGCTAACTTAACCTGATATCTCAATAACCCTACTTTTGTCATTTACTTGAAGATTCTAAACCAAAAGTGATAATTAACTTAAAGCCGCTAGCATAGCAATAGCGTGTTAGCTTGCTTTCTGTTAACACTGTGGAATATCATCTTGCCTCTGGTTTGTCATTTCTCTTTTTAAGCGAGTATACTACGATTAATTGAGCAACCTTGGTAAATTGGAATTGCACTTCAAACCCGGTGAGTTATGGCTTCTATTCCTATTATTGTTACTTGCACCTCATGTCATATGTTTAGCTTAGCCTTCTCTGTCAGCTGCGAGGGTTTTATATGCGATAAATGCAGGGAAATAGTCAGGCTGACAGAGAAGATCTTAGAATTAGAGTCTCGCATCCTATCGTTATCTGAGGATAGTAAGAGTGCAGGGACCATAGAAAACACTTTGGATGCGAGCAACATTAGCGCACACAGCTTGGTTCCGGTTGAAAATCCCCCACAGCTGGGAAACTTCGTGACTGTGAGACGGCGTAGTCGCAGGACAAAACATCACTCAACCGTTCCGATTACAGTCTCGAACAGGTTTGCCCCGCTCAGTGATGCACCGACTGAGAAACCTGCTGAAAGTGCCCTAGTTATCGGTGATTCTATTGTTAGGAACGTTAACATAGAGGCACCAGCCACCATAGTCCAATGTTTACCGGGAGCCAGAGCGCCTGACATCAAGTCAAATTTAAATGTGCTGGTAAATTCAGTAAGATTGTTATTCACGTCGACACAAATGATGTTCGACTCCGTCAATCGGAGATCACAAAAGATAACATTAAAGAGGTGTGTAAGCTCGCAAGCAAGATGTCAGACACTGTAATATTGTCTGGCCCCCTCACTGCTTATCGTGGTGATGAGATTTATAGCAGATTATCATCACTAAATGGCTGGTTGTCTGAGTGGTGCCTGCAGAATGATATAGTTCTTATATATAACTGGAAGAGTTTTGAGGGCAGACCTGACCTGTTGAAACGAGATGGTCTCCATCCCTCCTGGGCTGTGGCTTCCATCCTGTCTAGAAATATGGCAAAAAGTCTTAATAATGCTAATGCTCGACTCGCTGGGGCCCAGGTCAGGGAGCAGACAGAATGGCTTAACCAACTGTCTGCTTGCCGTCTCACGTCGCAGAATACACAATATGTACAACATGTAATAATCCGTTCTCCCAAACATCACAAAATAGAGACTGTGTCTGTCCCCCGGATTAGCAAACATAAAATAATGCGTAAACCTCTTGAAAGTAATTTAATAAACGTTAAACAAATTAAACATGAACAAAATACAGATAATCAACTATTACGACTCGGATTGCTAAATATTAGATCTCTCTCTAATAAAGCACTTTTTGTTAACGATATGATAATAGATCATAAAATAGACATGCTCTGTTTGACAGAAACATGGCTAAAACCAGATGATTACATTACTTAAAATGAAAAATGTCCCCCAAGATTATTATTATAAACATGAGCCTCGTCTAAAATGCAGAGGGGGAGGTGTCGCAGCACTTTACAATAACTCTTTTAGCATTTCCCAGAAGTCTAACTCTAAATATAATTCTTTTGAAGTCATGGTACTTCATGTTTCAACACCTAATACTAAAGATAAAACATTTACAAACATTTGTTTTAGCTATTGTATATAGGCCTCCAGGGCACCACACAGATTTTATTAAAGAATTTGGTGGGTTCTTATCAGAACTAGTACTGGCTGCAGATAGAGTCCTTGTCGTTGGTGACTTTAACATCCATGTAGATAAAGATACAGATGCCTTAGGAATGGCTTTCAAAGACACTCTTAACTCTATGGGAGTTAGTCAACATGTGTCAGGACCCACTCACCTTCGTAATCATACTTTAGATTTAATATTGTCTTACGGTATAAATGTGGACGACGTTAAAATCCTTCAGCAGAGTGAAGAAATTTCGGATCCTTATCTGGTATTATGTTTGCTTCACTGGGCTACGGCTGCAAATAAAACTCATTGTTACAAATATGGTAGAACAATAACTTCAACTACCAAAGATGCGTTTCTCGATAATTTGCCCGAATTGTCTCAAATCGCTAGCATGAGAAATAACGTTGCAGATCTTGACACTACCATAGAAAATTTTAATTCCACCTTCTCGGTAATGCTAGACATAGTTGCTCCTCTACGTTTAAAGAAGATTAAAAACGGCAGTCCCACACCGTGGTATAATGAACACACTCAGGCTCTAAAGAAAGCGACCCGAAAAATGGAGCGCAACTTTAAGAAAACTAAATTAGAGGTATTTCGTACAGCATGGAAGGATGGTATTCGAAAATATAGGAAAGCCCTAAAAACTTCTAGATCCGCCTACTTTTCATCACTAATAGAAGAAAACCAGCACAACCCAAGGTTTTTAACACAGTGGCTAAATTAACAAAAAATAAATCGTCAGTGACTTCTGATCCTGTATATCAGCATAGCAGTGATGAATTTATGAACTACTTCACATATAAAATCCAAGATATTAGAAAAAAAAATTATAACAATGCAATCAGAAGTGAAACCCGCTGAACAAACTAACTACAGCGCCCCTAGGGAGATAATGTTTACGTCAGCATTTATGGAATAGCTTTGAAATGGTTTAAATCTTATTTATCCGTTTTCAATTTGTAGCAATAAACAATGAGGTGTCACGCAAATCGCAAGTCCAGTACGGTGTACCACAGGGCTCAGTCTTAGGGCCTCTGCTCTTCGCATTATACATGCTACCTCTAGGAGATATAATAAAGAGACACAGAGTTAGCTTTCACTGTTATGCTGATGATACTCAACTTTATATTTCCTCGAAGCCTCATGAAACACAGCAGTTCCATCGAATAATGGAATGCATAGTCGATATAAAAAACTGGATGAGAAACAACTTTTTATTACTGAACTCGGACAAAACAGAAGTGCTAATTATTGGACCGAAAACTGCTATAAGTAACAACCAAGAATACTGCTTAACTATTGACGGATGTTCCATAAAACCCTCGTCGTCAGCAAAGAATCTTGGCGTTCTATTCGATAGCAATCTGTCATTTGACAGCCACGTCGCCAACATCTGTAAAATTGCGTTTTTCCATTTTAAGAATATATCTAAACTACGTCATATCCTGTCAATGTCAGATGCAGAGAAGTTAATTCATGCATTCATGACATCAAGATTAGATTACTGTAATGCACTGTTAGGTGGTTGCCCTGCAGGCTTATTACAAAAACTCCAACTGGTCCAAAACGCGGCAGCACGAGTTCTTACACGTACAAAAAAGTATGAACATATTAGCCCGGTTCTGTCAACCTTGCACTGGTTACCTATAAAGCATCGCGTTAACTTTAAAATCTTGCTTATTACCTATAAAGCCCTACATGGTTTAGCTCCTCAGTACTTGAATGAACTCCTTTTGTATTACAGTCCTTTGCATGCATTACGCTCTCAGGCATCCTGTCAGTTGGTAATACCTAGAATATCAAAATCAAGTGCAGGTGGTAGATCCTTCTCCTATCTAGCGCCTAAACTTTGGAATAGTCTTCCCTGCACTGTCCGGGAGGCAGACACACTCTGTCAGTTTAAATCTAGACTAAAGACGCATCTTTTTAATCTTGCATACACTAGACTTCCATAATATAAATCCTCTGAGGGTTTAGGCTGCTCTAGTTAGATAAACCGGAACCAAAAACACAACTGATGTACTTGTTGCATCAAAGAGTGCAGAACAGTACTCTACTCTCAGCCAGTCTTGTCTCATTGTTCCAAGGTTACCACAGCGAGCAGGATGCAGTTCATGGCCTGACCTGATGGTAGAGCGGAGAATGGGAAGCGGCGACCTGACAAGAGCTGAGATGATGGAGCTGGATAAAGTAGGACGCGGTCACCTGACACGTCCTCACCACAAAATTTCAAATGCTATTAGATTATTAATGATAATCTTAAACTATAATTTACCTTATTAGTAAGTTTATTTATTTTATTTAGCCTTGTTGTGCAAGCTTTCTGGAGCTTGTGCAGAGGCAGCAGCTTTTGACAGAGGGGAACTGGAGTTTTTTTTCTCGATTAGAGTTTTGGGTTCCTCACCACCGTTTGCATACTGTTTTTTGCACTATTTGCCTGGCTGGGGGGGCTGCTTTAGAATTTTAAAGTTTTACTTAATTAATATTGCATATAGGAATTCATATACTGTTATTTTTTACCTGTGCTTCTCTCTCCTTTAACTTAAATGTGTGCTCTCACTGAGCGTGTGTGTGTGCGTGCATGTCCGTGTGTGTGTGTGTCTATGTCTATGTGTGTTAGTACGTGTGCATATTGTGTGTGTGGAGTGTTTTGTATATGGGTATGTCTGTCTTCTGTGTTTTCAACTTTTTCTTGTTTTTGCAGGTACAACTTTAATTGTTTTGCTTATAGTCAATATGTCTTATGTACAGCTGCTTTGTAACAATGAAAATTGTAAAAAGCGCTATATAAATAAAGTTGAGTTGAGTTTTCGCTGAAGTGTTACAGGGTGATTTAGCAAAAGGAGGTGGGGGTTGATGGAGGTTGTGTGAACAGTAACAAAGTGCTGAATATCTCTTTTAAAGTGCAGACTTCAGATAACTGGAAAGTCTACCCTGGCAACATTCATTTCTAAAATCGCTGGCAAAATTAAATAACATATTTCCGATAATTATTTAAACCTGACATCAACTATAGCAAACATTTTGTTTCATAAGCTTAAACTGCGCTAGAAATCACCTTTTAAATGCTGCTTCAGCTTCTGCTTCGAATTGCGAGAGCGCCGTCTCACATTGAGCCTTGCAACTTATTCAACAACCGAATTATTTCGGCACGTAGCAGTTTTAAGATGTTTCTCTTGTCAGAAGTTGAGCTACAAAACAAATAAACCGTTTCTGATATTTTGGCTGATGGTGCGAAAAATATTCACACAGAAAGAACCACCCTAAATTCGCAAGTTTCTGCCTCGCACCGCATTTTGCTTGCTTTACTATTATGATCAGTTTTAACTTTCTAATGGTAAAAGGGTAGTTTCTGAAACGAATGATGCAAGAATCATCAGGCGAAAAAAAAGAAAGAAAGAAAGAAAGAAAGAAACAATGTTTCTTCAACGTTTATGTAACCCGTGGTTCTGGTGGCTATCCACCGATCTCATCACGTCCTGTTTAATTCACAACATGCTTTCATTTGGTAAACTGGATCAATAGTTTCCTTTTTAATGTTTTGGCAGAACATGCTTTCACGACAATACAATTCATGAATGGGTCTTGTCTCTGAATGCGCACTGGCTGCGGCTCCAACATTAAAAATAACTTTAAAATGACTGAGATCATGAAGGAGCCTACAGAAGAGAAATTTCTTGATTTATTAACACACATACCCAATGTTTGTGAATGTAGCCTAACAATATGAATATGTGATCGTTTATAACTTAATCCTGGTTTAACAACGGAGAAACGCAGCTGTGTTTGCAGTGGTATTTATTCTATATGGGGGATAGATGCTGATAATCCAACTATATTATAGAGCACATTCGGTTTTAAAGGAAATAAGGCTAAATCAAGTTAGAGTTAGGTTTTGCCATGAATGACGCACATCGCAATACACATGAGCAAATACGCGCAGGGTTTTTCACAGGCACTCTGATCTCACTCGCTGTATTTCTCAATTTGCACAAAACACAGAGCGAATACAAATATTAAAGCACTGTATGCAACCAAGCAATAAATGAAAAATCAACAACTGTCCCTATGCAATTCTTATATATTGAAAATGATTCAAACTGAATAAAGCATTGATTGAATGCATGGAGCAAATTGAAACCCTTGTTAAATTAAATTATGTATTTATATTATTAAATATAATTATTAGTGCCTGCGGTTTTAAGTTCTTGTAACTTTGATTTTGTAGACAGTGTTTGTCTTTTACGCCTAAACCTCTTAACTCTTGCCCATCTAGGCTTGATGCGTCTACACGCGCTGAGTGAAGATCTGTGAATAGACTGCCAATCAGCGTTAAACCAAAGTCAACAGACATTAAAGAAGTACCGCCGCAGAGACTGTGATGGCGGAAGGATCATTCTGGTTGGGTACCTACAGTATACAGTATAATGTTTAGCTTTATCATAGCTTAGACTGTGCAAATAATAATCCTAATGAATTTGGTTCCAGATAAACAATGACGC
Organism: Triplophysa rosa; assembly: GCF_024868665.1. Taxonomy (NCBI): domain Eukaryota; kingdom Metazoa; phylum Chordata; class Actinopteri; order Cypriniformes; family Nemacheilidae; genus Triplophysa; species Triplophysa rosa. Next base: position 3,632,228 of record NC_079911.1, read on the forward strand.
TCAAAACTGCTCTGTTACACAGCTAATATTACAACAACAATATATCTTGGTTCTGACAAACAGCAAAACGTCTTGGTTACGGATGTAACCTCGGTTCCCTGATGGAGGGAACGAGACGTTGTGTCGAACCGACAGAATGGGGTTTGTCTTGAGAACCTATCATCTTCTGAGTATTTAGAAAAGGCCAATGAAAATTGGCGAATGAAATTTGCATGCCGGGCTACTCCCCGGATGACCGGGTATAAGAGGGAAGCCGGCGTTCTCATTCATTCACCTTTGGTCTGAGGAGCCTAAAGCATCCTCCCCCGACCGCTGGGGTGGGCGGCCAGTGTTGTGGCATGAGGGACACAACGTCTCGTTCCCTCCATCAGGGAACCGAGGTTACATCCGTAACCAAGACGTTCCCTTTCTGTCGGTCTCACGACGTTGTGTTGAACCGACAGAATGGGGTTCCTATGGAAAACGCCACAGCACTGAGCCGCGTCACAATCTCTGCAGAGCGACGTTGACTGGCCTGGGCGAGTCAGACGAACACGCTAACGCGAAATTATGACCCTCCAGTGGAGTGGAAGGGGGACCCAGAGCTTTACACAAAGTTGGAAAGCCCGTCACCGGCCGTCACGGGCGGAGGCCTAGTTCTCTAAATGGCGAGAAGCTGCCCGGCACCGTACGGGCCACTGGGTAAGCATTAGTCCCCCCCAGGGGAAATACGCTGCAGAGCCCACTACCTACCGTAGGGAGGAAAGTGGAGACTGCAGGAGTTAACCGCAAGGTGGGAGTCCACCTGGGGAGGTCATGGGTTGCCAAGGTGGGAACCATTCATGAGGATACATCAGACGGAACAGCCCACAGAGGGGGGGTTACCGTTCTGGAGCACTAGGTCCGGTTAGAGCTATGTGGGAGATAACTCAACTGTTCCCCGGCCTAAGGGGGCAGGGCTGCTCTGCCCAGCCTGTCCCCTGGAAATGTGCTTAGTGATGGATGGAATGCCTGTACTTTACCCGAGGGGAAAGAAGTGAGGCGGGATCGCCACTGCTCCCGCCGGAGGGGGAAGGGCTTCCGCAGGCGTACGCCCTACCGGCTGCCGGTCCCACACCTTGCCAGGATGCGGGCTGACACCGGTTCCGCGCGTAGGTATTAGAACCTCACAGAGTTGTTGGGCATAGCCCAACCCGCAGCTCTGCAGATGTCTACCAGAGAGGAGCCCTGAGCCAGTGCCCATGAGGGGTGTGCCTCACTCCCAACGGGCAGGGGCGAATAGAGATCGGTATGCCCTAACGAGAGCATCCACGATCCAGTGCGCCAGCCTCTGTTTGGAGACAGCCCTCCCTTCTGCTGACCTTCGAAACAGACAAAGAGCTGCTCAGAGCTTCTGGGCTATGCGTGCGGTCCAAGTAGAGGTGCCGTGCACGTACTGAACAACACGGAAAGGATGGGTCTTCCTCACCGGTGGGGAGCGCCTGCAGGTTCACCACCTGGTCTCTCGGGAGAGTGGTGGGAACCTTGGGCACGTAGCCGGGGCGGGGTCTCAAGATAACGAGAGAATCCCGGACCCAAGTTCTAGACAATCTGTGGACACGGAGGGTGCTTGCAGATCCCCTACCCTCTTGGAGGTGAGCGCCATGCGGAAAGCCGTCTTTATCAGGACTGAGAAAGAGCGGCAACCCCGAGAGGCTCGAAGGGTACGGAGCGTGGAAAGGTGGTCACCCTCTCGCGCCCCTTAGGAACCTAATGACCAGGCCGTGCTGTCCCAGAGGCTACACAGCACTTGGGTCATGATGAGCGGCCGAAGCGGCTACATACATTCCCAGTGTGGAGGGGGAGAGGTTACTCCCCAGTCTCTCTTGAGGACGGGACAGCTCGTACCCGACCGAGCAACTCCGCGGGTCTTCTCGCCGAGAAGAGCACCAGGATGAGAAGAGGCGCCACCTATTGGCGTATAGCCGCGCAGTGGCCGAAGCCCTAGCCTGAGTGACGTCCCAACCAGACCGGGGGTGGGTCACTCAGGATCTCCTCGTCCCGTCCGGACATGGAGACCAGGTTTTGCCTGGGATGCCGTAACGTGCCCTTTCCCATGGGGAAGCAGTTCGCCAGGGGGGAGTCGTTGTCAGAGCCTTAGCTGCGAGAACCAAGTCCTGGTTAGGCCAAGGGGCGTAACTAGTACCATTTGATGCTCCTCTTCCCTGGCCTTGCACAGGACCTGTGCAATGAGGCTCACTGGGGGGAAGCGAACTTCCGCTTGTCCCGCGGCCAGCTGTGCGCAAGGGCATCCGTGCCAAGGGTTGCCTCGGACAAGGAGTACCAAAGCGGACAATGGGTGGAGTCCGGGGAGGCAACAGGACCACCTGTGCCTGGCCGAACCTCTCCCAAATAAGCTGGCTGCGCGGGGATGGAGTCGCCACTCCCCGCGAGGGCATCTGTGCCAAGGGTTGCCTCGGACAAGGAGTACCAAAGCGGACAATGGGTGGAGTCCGGGGAGGCAACAGGACCACCTGTGCCTGGCCGAACCTCTCCCAAATAAGCTGGCTGCGCGGGGATGGAGTCGACTGATGAGAGAGCGCATCGGCTGTCTGGTTCAGGACGCCTGGGATGTGTGTGGCACGCAGGGAACTGATCACCTGCTGACTCCAGAGGAGGAGGCGCCGGGCGAGTCATGTTTAGCTGCCGTGAGAGAATCCAATTATATACGCCACAGCAGCTGTGCTGTTCGACCGGACCAGCACGTGCCTGCCCGGCACGAGAGGTAGTAGCCTCCTCAATGCAAGTAGCACAACCAACAACTCTAGGCAGTTGAAATGCCAATGCAGGCGGGGGCCCGTCCACCGCCACGACACTGCTTGCCCGTTTGCACACGGCACCCCAACCCCAAGAAGGTCATGGAGACCAGGGGGTTAGGGTGTGTCGGCAGAAAGCGTGTGACCATACGCCTGCTGCCAGTGTGCCACGCTCTCCAAGGAACTTGACTCTGTAGCCAGTGTTGGAGCGGTCGTATGTGCATCGACCCGAGGGGGACCACCCCCGCCGAGGATGCCATGTATCCCAGGAGCCTCTGAAATTGTTTCAGGGGGACCGCTGACTGTCTGAAAGCTTCAGGCAGTTCAACACTGATCGGGTGCTCTCTGTAGTCAGTCGCACTGCCTCTGGGAGGCCGCGTGGGTGCGGGCTTCCTCGTCGCGGGTCTCGCGCCCCCCCGCGGGGGGTGAGTAGGGCCGCTCATGAGGACAGAGTCGAGAGGACGCTCTGCACCGGGGAGAGCTTGCTCTTCTCAGTTGACCTGTAGCCCCACCGATCTAGGTGCCAGAGCACCAGGTCCCTGTGTGTACACAACAGATCTCGAGAGTGCGCCAAACTGAGCCAGTCGTCGAGATAGTTTAGTACCCGCACACCTCCTTCCCTAAGGGGCTCCCACGACCTTCGTAAAGACTCGTGGAGACAGGGACAGACTGAAGGGGAGGACCCTGTACTGATATACCCGTCCCTCGAACACGAACCGTCAGAATGGCCGATGTCGAGGGAAGATCGAGACATGAAGTACGCATCCTTCAGATCGATTGCCATGAACCAGTCCTGACACCTGACGGACGTCAGGATGCACTTCTGCGTGATCAACCTGAAAGGCAGCTACTGTGTAGGTGCCTGTTCAGAACACACAGACCCAAGATAGGGCGCAACCCCCCACCTTTCTTGGGGACAATGAAGTACAGGCTTGGTCGCCCGTAGAGCGAGGTCGGTGGTGGCGCGGAGTTCCTGCATAAGCGCTGGGTCGGTCTTACCCTCGTGGAGCTCTCTCAACGCCCTGGCCTGGCAGGAGTCATAGCGTGGAGAGAGGAGGCAGCTTGGTGCAGGCCGCAATGTAAGCTCTCGACACCAGAGATGCCGAGACACCACATGCTTTGGACGGGAGTCTAGGTCAAGCCCCCCCCCCAGGTGGCCGCCGCCTACGGGCACGAGTGCACCGCAGCGGCATACTCCACCTGGGGGAAAACAACGTATTCTCCAGCTGTCTCAACCTCGAGGGAAGAGAGGGTGACGGAACTTTGTTTGACGTGAAACGTGCCGGAAAGGGGCGTTCCAGGTCTTACTAAGTTCCTCATGCACTTCCGGTAAACACGGCACTGGGGGCTCAAACCCGAGGCGCCATGTAGCCAGCCACGAGCGCTGGGAGAGGCAGTGCGGGCACTGCAACCCAACACTCACGGCGGCCCGGGAAAGCATGGCTGACATTTCGACGTCCGCTTCTTCCTGGGCTCGACCCCCCGAGGGAGGGAGCCCGAGGAATTGTCGGAGTCGGATGGCAGTACGTCACCCCCCGATGCTGCAAGAGACATCTCATCATCACGCATCGTGTCCGAATACGTGATTGAGGAATAAGACGGCGGACTGTCTCCTGGGGAACGGTCAGGCGAGCGAGACGAGGTGTGAACGGTCCGTGAGCCGTGGCTGGCGGATTATCGCTCACAGTCATCCTCATATCACCCTCGCTGCTTGCCGTAGCGGACGGCAGGGCCGTAGTCCTGCCGCCACAGAACGGGGAGCAAACGAGGTGGTGGCTGAGTCCCGTGGGAATGGTTATCAAGTCATAAACATTTCAGTCGTTTGTTACTAACATATGGACAATACATATAAACACAAACAATCATTACTGAGTACTATAAAGAAGAGGCCATTCACATTTCTTAGTATATCACGCATTTTAGACCGCCACTAGCCGCCATGTTAGCTCCCTGAATCTTAGTGTAGAGCAAAACGTGATTGGCTGAAGTTAGAACGTGCCCTATTGGACAACGAAAGCGGAAGTTACCCGATTGGCTTGCGTAGATAGTGGGCGGAGTCCACCTATTTGTGGATTGTGTGCACGTTTTGACGTTAGAAATGTTTCAAAATCCCCAAATGCACAGAGAGCCAACCACAAATGCGTGCACTGATCCACAAATGCGTGCAGCGATTCACAAATGCACAGAAAGCGATCCACGAATGTGCAGAAAGCGATCCACAAATGTGCAGAAAGTGATCTACAAATAAATGCCATTGAAATAAATTTGTAAATATTTTTTATTTGCAAATCTCATTGTATTTATTTGTGAATTCCATTTCTTTTTGTGGATTGTCTAACATATATTTATGGTTCGCCTTTTGTGCATATGTGGATTTAGAAAATGTTTGTGAAACTCTCTATATTTATTTGCGGATCATAGTTTATTTATTCAGAATATTGCAACAATTCTGATCCCATACACCCCTGCCCTGAACTCGATCAAGAACAGGTGCAATGTTTCCCATTCATTACTTTTAAACGTCTTGTCCGTTTTGGAAGATGCATGCGTGGTCAGCTGAGACTCGCGGTGCAGAGCCAGGCTCGTGTATAAACAAGCTTTAGACTTTGACGGCCCATCAATAGCTGCGTTTACATGCACACATCGGATTGAATTTAATCAGATTGTTCAATCTGAATGTAGTGTTTACATGAAAGGTAAATTAAGTGATCTGATTGATGTGCGTGTTTACATGACGAGCTTCAAATCCGATATAATCTGCTGACATGCCCACACTGCACAATTGTTCACCTAAATACCCACTAAAAATAAGATAAATAATAATAAAAAATAAGATATTTTAAATAAGATGTTGTGCATATTTTATTTTACAAACGGCACGAAAAAAATGTACAGTTTTTAAAGGCAGAGTAATGTCTAGTGCCAAAGCACGAGCACACCCGATGCGGTTTTACCATGACAAAACTACCAAGACCCACCAGAGCGTCTGCAGGCAAATAATAATTTAATAAATGTTTAGCAACAACAGCTAATACCGAACTTTAGAAGTGATGATATGCGGATTAATATATCAGCATTAATGGTATAAACAGAGACGGGCGCGGTGGACGCAGGTATCATTATAATATTCACAAAACGGTTCCTCAAACAATGTTGTAAGCACAGATGTGTTTATTTTATGTCACAGACACAGTCATAATACAGTAATGTAGAATTCATAAACGCGAAATAATCTCTACACATCAATGGAGCAAGGTCGTTACAGCAATTTACCATGGTAAAATCAGTTAATCCTTCCAAAGCACATGCAAGTAAACGATAAATAAATGTTCGGTAGCCTACTACGCATATAAATGACATTTTATGATTAGATATTTTAGCCTACAGGATGTACGTCTGCAAATGAATCGCGTTTTAAAAAGGAACTCAGAAATTGCGGTTAAAAACTCAGTTCAGGGAAACAGTTAAGACATTTTAAATGCAAAGAAACATTAATATGTTCATTTAGAGATGACAAGCATATGGATATTTGTACCGCTTTGTCAGATTTATGGTTTTTGGTTTCTTTAGCAGAAGCTGCTCCGTTCCGTGCGTCATACGCCCTTACGTCTGTACGAGCCAGCGTCGTCTTTGCACATGCGCACAATTTCCTACTTCGGTTTTCAATCTGATCAAGTGGTTACATCAAGCGGATTACAAACGGCATAAACCACCCCCTACAATCCGACTGAAATTTCAATCGGCTTGGGCATTTTTAATCTGATTGACGTGCTTATATGGAGCGTTTTCATTCTGATTGGATTTTTAATCAGATTACATTGTTCCATGTAAAAGCTAATGTTTAATTTGTTTCGGCATAGTTTAAAAATGAACCAAAAATGTTTTTACACTTTTCATAATAACACCACGATCTCTAACGTTGTTTTGTAGTGTTGTTTTTGGATATGATTCAGCAATGCATGCATCTGTCACTTACTCGGGGGTGTGCATGCATGGTGCGCACAAACCAATGGTGCGGTTTTTACCATAGACTGTATAAAAGATCAGAATCGTGAGTCGCATCGCATCGTGATCTGAGTGAATCGTTACATCACTACAGATTTGTGTTTCCCCTTTAAGAGGGGAAAGTGGGCCTTTGGTGTAACCCCCACTTCTATGATTAACAGCTGCTCCGAAAGACACGCTGCTGAAAAAAAAAAATCGCAGTGTCTGTCATACATACAGCTTCTCAAACAATCTTTTTAAGCACATTATGCATCTATTAATGTTACAGACACTTTATGATTTAAGTTATTACCTCTAAAACATGAACATTTTTTCGCTAGCTAAAAAAAATCGAAGACACCACTGTCCTCTATTGTGTGCACAGAAAGAGCGCTGTTATGTTTACTCTTTTAAACAGGTTTGCACAGATTAGCACAGATTATTGACACAATACCAGGATGTTTATAACACATGCTGGTGTATATATTGTGATATTGTGTTATCAGATCTTAGAGAAACAAGTTGCTGGATAACAACAGTACACTCGTTTACAACTTCTCCAACAGTTTTTCTAAGCACTTTGTGTTTATTCACATCACACACAGACATGTAAATTATCACATGTGTACAATTTAAGTTATTACCTTTAAAGAAAAAATATCAATGAATCACTTTCCTCTGTTGTGTGCACAGAAACAGCATGTCACATTTAATTTACTCATTTAAACAGATGTCTGAATCTTAAATAGTGCATTTAGATTTCTCTATTATTGACACTATACCAAGATGTTTCTAACGCTTGCTGGTGTTTATGCGTATTATCATTAGATCTCAATGTGTGGTGCCGCGTCCCACAGCTAGAAGCTGTCTATCTATAATGGGCGCGTGATTATATAATATAACACTAGACAAACAATGACAGAAAAACGGATGCTGCGTAAATTACGTAAAATTTTTAATGCATTCATCTGAAAAAATTAATTGCATGCATTAACAGCCCTAGTCACAGGATTTTGGCAGGTTTCACAAAGTCAAATTTAAGACTTTTTAAGACCTTTTTAAGACAATTGTTAATGAAATGTAAGACCTGTATCACAACATCAAAAAACGCACACCCAATATTCCCAGTTTAATTTATTTCTTGCATACAAAGCAGTAGGCTTCAAAAACATTGTTGGCTTTAGCTAAGCCCGAAATTCAATTTTTTCAAGCAGTTTTTAATGCGTTATGTCGGTCAACGCAGTCCTAAGGAGATTCATCGCTATATAAGATTTAAGTTAAGAGACTTAAGTCTTTTTACTCAGCTGGTGCCACAGGGCTGTAATTTTATTAATGCCCCCCGGTTAACCGGCCGTGGCGGCGGATTGGCGACAGTGTTTTAAAACTCTCACCTCTGTCATTGTTTATCAACTGAGACTCGCATAGTTTTGAAGTTCAGTTGCTTCAACTCTCTTTGGACAATCCTGTGGTTTATGCAATCATATATCGGACACCTCATGTAAACAAGGATTTTCTTAATGAATTCAAGGGGCCATATGACCCCTTTAATCAAAGTAAAACGTACCAAAAATCTAACAGGCTCCTAAAATATACCTACAGTATTTTTGTAAATATAAAATATAACGGTGACATTCGACTTCAAAAGGTTGTAGTAAAGAAATACCTCTTTTCGCTCCGCATTTGAGCTGTGAATGGGTCTCAAAGAAATACGTCATCAAGTAGAATTTATTTAAGACTAATTCATATCGTGGGGAGAATTTTTACCGGTATATCGCAAACAATATAATATCGCCTATCCCTAATGGGGTCTCTTTTCATCTGTATGCAGATGACCCACAAATCTATATCCCTTTGAAGCGTGATAAACACGCTTTAAAGCCTATTTTAGATTATCTGGACAAACTAAAAGTTTGGCTTGCTAGTAATTTCCTAAGCCTCATTGAGAGTAAAACCGAATATTGTTTGGTACAAATGATCATTGTGAACATGATTTTGAATCTGAATTTCTTACTCCATACAGCACATCGTGTACAAGAAACCTAGGTGTTTGGTTTGATAACAATCTTAAATTTGATTTGCAAATGCGTGCGACTAGGTGTAAATGCCCTCCGAAACAGATTAAAATCCGATCACGCAAGTAATTTGACGAAACAGCACACGTGTAATTCATCTGATTGTTGATGCCACATTTGTCAGGGTTTTACTCCTCCAAACGGAGTGCCACTGGCAGCCTTGCTCAAGCTCAAGTTCTTTGTTTTAAATGTAGACACGAGACAATCACGCTCACAATGCGCTGTGACATTCTCTGTCTTCCCAGCGTGTCTACGGCTCAGCAAAGCTAATAGCGAAGCTACTGCAAGGGAATTTCGGTGCTAGCCATCAATTTAACCTTTACATAAACTTATCTCATGAATGCTTAGCATCGGCTGCCCGTGCGCTTTGGAAAGGAGAAGAAAACGGCGCGACCGGTGGTTTCCCTGCCTTCTTTTAGACGTGACGTAAAAATACGAATGTGAAATATTAATAAGTAAAAAATGTTTGTATTTTGGGTGGTATAGCAGATCGGATTTATATATGTTTAGCTAAGACTGGCTGCTTCCCGATGCGTTATCTCTACATTCCCAGGACATCCGTTCCATCTGAAAGGGTGTTATCGTCCGCGGGTGTAATTGTCAACAAGCTCCAGACTGTCACCACAACACGTAAACATGTTACTTTATTAAATAAAAACTCCAAGCTTTGGATTGAGGTAGGCCTGCTATTTTTATTTGATAAAAAAAACTTTGACCGAAATAAACTTTGCCGGTTCTTCTGTGTTTTCGTTTAGTCATAATTTGTTAGTTAATTCAGTTTTTTTCTTGCCTGTTTATTTTATGCTTTGGATTTATATTATTTTAGTTTTTCTCCATTGTCCGCACCGCACACCGCAGGTTCGTGAAAACCCTCATCAACTGTAGCTGTGTTCTCACTTCGAAGTCTGCGTCCTCCGGATGTCATGTGCGAAGGCGAATACGGTGGACAAACGCGACCTCCGGGAGGACGCAGCCTTCGAAATGAGATGCAGCATGTATTTGTTTAATTCCAATTTATTATTAAAATCTTATCGGTTAACGGTTAATGTTCGGATAATGAGTGTCGGTTAGGGAAATTAACCGAAATGAGCATCCCAACATGGTGGCGTGTCATTTCTATTTCTACGTGGTCATGCCTTTACAATTCTCCTCTGCTCTCTGTATCGAGTTCCGACCCGAAGCACGTGCACACACACAGACACGTGCGCGCACATACACAGGTAAGCACACTTTCACCAGCGGACAGAGAGCACGCGTGGGAAAATATGTCGCGTCAACCATCTAAAAAAAAAGATAAAAATTGTGTTTTTAAACGCTCCCAGGGTGGTGAAAATACACATGCCCTGCCCCTGACAAGCAACAGTCCAGTTACCACCAGATGACAGTTTTTCACCAAGCTTATCCTTCATTCCATCCATGAAAAAAACTGCAAGACACAATGAACCATAAAAAAAATCAGACTATTTCTGTGGTTTAAATTGAGCAGCGCGTGTACATAACTGAGACGTACACATCACGCACACTCAGGTACATTTATTTTGATTATATTTTGCCGCTATATCTTCTAATATCTTTATTTAGCGCCAAACGCGCTTCATATTAACCCTTTCCGCTCCGTGAGTGCTGCTTCTCCCGCCAAAGACACCAAGAGCAGGTAAATAAATAGACACTTTTTCTGTAACGCTTAAGTAAATGAAAATTCAGCAATAATGAAGTATTTTTAGCTGTCAGTCAGCTTACTGTTTGCTATATAGGTTTGTGACAGATTATAAAACATAACGTCTTGTATCTACATATAGAATTTATGATATTAATAGCATAAATAATCAGCATGTTAAGAGCATTTCATTGTGAATCATGTTTTAATTGGAAAGAATATTTAAAATCAGTTCTAGTATGAATGGCATGGAAAGGCTGTTAGTAACTTTGTAAGTACTCCTGCTCATGATATATTTATTTCAGTTGTTACATTTTGTTGTCAGTAGTTTTTTAAATATTAAAATAAACCACTGGGACTTCCCGAAGGGCTTGTCCATAACCTGAAATAACCTAGTCATTGACTTAAAATATATTAGTTTATTCATTCATTAATGATTTCTCTTTCTGTATGCAAGGCCATTTAATATAAATATAAATGAATATTAAATTTTATATCTTAAACAGTTAGATGTATATAGCTTCATGTGAAACCTATTAAGCTGGGTTGCAAAGTTTGTTGTAAAATGTTGGTAAAACTTTACAATAAGGTTGTATGTGTTCACATTAGTAAATGCTTTAGCTAACATCAAGCATATATTTTTAGCATGAATTAATCCTTGATAATATTAGTTAATGACATTACAATTATTCATGTCAGTTCATGCTTCATTAACTAATGTAAAAAAATGACAGCTTTTGATTTTGAAAATACACAAGTAAATGCTGAAATGAACATGAACTATAATGAAAGTGATAGTTCACACATAAATAAAAATTCTGTCATCATCTACTCTTGTCATTTCCGGTGGTTCGTTTGTCGCTGCCGGCGCTTGTTTGTATCATGCACTTCACTTCGTCTTTAATATTAGTGTATTTTATTATCGTTATTATTATGTCATTGCTAACTTATCCTGATATCTCAATAACCCTGTCTTGTTATTTACTTGAAGATTCTAAACCAAAATTGATAGTTAACTTAACGCCGTACATAGCATAGCGTGTTAGCTTGCTTTCTGTTTACACTGTGGAATATCATCTTGCCTCTGAGTTTGTCTTGTGTGCTAACTTGCGTATACTACATCATGATTGGTTGGAAGCATACGTGAGTTACTATCCTATGTACTGCACTATATAGTTTTAGCCTTCTCTGTCAGCTGCGAGCGAGTTTTATATGCAATAAATGCAGGGAAATAGTTAGGCTGACAGAGAAGATCTTAGAATTAGAGTCTCGCATCCAATCTTTATCTGAGGATAGTAAGAGTTAACGACGCATAGAAAACACTTTGATGCGAGCAACATTAGCGCACACAGCTCGGTTCCGGTTGAAAAATCCCCCGCAGCTGGGAAACTTCGTGACTGTGAGACGGGTAGTCGCAGGACAAAACATCACTCAACCGTTCCGATTACAGTCTCGAACAGGTTTGCCCCGCTCAGTGACGCACCGCTGAGAAACCTGCTGAAAGTGCCCTAGTTATCGGTGATTCTATTGTTCGGAACGTTAACATAGAGGCACCAGCCACCATAGTCCAATGTTTACCGGGAGCCAGAGCCCTGACATCAAGTCAAATTTAAATGTGCTGGCTAAGGCTAATCGTAAATTCAGTAAGATTGTTATTCACGTCGGCACAAATGATGTTCGACTCCGTCAATCGGAGATCACAAAAGGTAACATTAAAGAGGTGTGTGAGCTCGCAAGCACGATGTCAGACACTGTAATTTTCTCTGGCCCCCTCACTGCTTATCGTGGTGATGAGATTTATAGCAGATTATCATCACTAAATGGCTGGTTTCTGAGTGGTGCCTGCAGAATGATATAGTTTTTATAAATAACTGGAAGAGTTTTGAGGGCAGACCTGACCTGTTGAAACAGATGGTCTCCATCCCTCCTGGGCTGGGGCTTCCATCCTGTCTAGAAATATGGAAAAAGTCTTAATGCTAATGCTAAACTTGACTCGCTGGGGCCCAGGTCAGGGAGCAGACAGAATGGCTTAACACAACTGTCTGCTTGCCGCTCACGTCGCAGAATACACAAAATGTACAACATGTAATAATCGTTCTCCCAAACATCACAAAATAGAGACTGTGTCTGTCCCCCGGATTAGCAAACATAAAATAATGCGTAAACCTCTTGAAAGATAATTTAATAAACGTTAAACAAATAAACATGAACAAAATACAGATAATCAACTGTTAAGACTCGATTGCTAAATATTAGATCTCTCTCTAATAAAGCACTTTTTGTTAACGATATGATAACAGATCATAAAATAGACATGCTCTGTTTGACAGAAACATGGCTAAAACCCGATGATTATATTCTTTAAATGAATCTGTCCCCCAAGATTATTATTATAAACAGAGCCTCGTCTAAAAGGCAGAGGGGGAGGTGTCCAGCACTTTACAATAACTCTTTAGCATTTCCCAGAAGTCAACTCTAAATAAATTCTTTTGAAGTCATGGTCTTCATGTTTCAACACCTAATACTAAGATAAACACTTTTTTAAATTTATTCTAGCTATTGTATATAGGCCTCCAGGGCACCACACAGATTTTATTAAAGAATTTGGTGGGTTCTTATCAGAACTAGTACTGGCCGCAGATAGATCCTTGTCGTTGGTGACTTTAACATCCAAGTAGATAACGTACAGATGCCTTAGGAATGGCTTTCAAAGACACTCTTAACTCCATGGGCATTAGTCAACATGTGTCAGGACCCACTCACCTTCTAATCATACTTTAGATTTAATACTGTCTTACGGTATAAATGTGGACGCAGTTAAAATCCTTCAGCAGAGTGAAGACATTTCGGATCATTATCTGGTATTATGTTTGCTTCACTGGCCTACGGCTGCAAATAAAACTCCTTGTTACAAATATGGTAGAACAATAACTTAACTACCAAAGATGCGTTTCTCGATAATCTGCCGAATTGTCTCAAATCTGCATGAAAATAACGTTGAAGATCTTGACATTACCATGAAAATTTTAATCCACCTTCTCGGTAAAGCTAGACAAGTTGCTCCCTACGTTTAAAGAAGATTAAAAATGGCAGCCCCAAACCGTGGTATAATGAACACACTCAGGCTCTAAAGAAAGCGGCCCGAAAAATGGAGCGCAACTTTAAGAAAACTAAATTAGAGGTATTTCGTACAGCATGAAGGATAGTATTCGAAAATACAAGAAAGCCCTAAAAACTCTAGATCCGCCTACTTTTCATCACTAATAGAAGAAAACCAGCACAACCCTAGGTTTTTATTTAACACAGGTGGCTAAATTAACAAAAAATAAATCGTCAGGACTTCTGATCCTGTATATCAGCATAACAGTGATGAATTTATGAACTACTTACATATAAAATCCAAGATATTAGAGAAAAAATTATAAATGCAACAGAAGTAAACCCGCTAACAAACTAACTACAGCCCCTAAGGAGAAATTATTTTTTACCGTAGATCTCGATGAACGTCCAAAATATTAGATCATCTAAATCAACAACATGCATCTAGACCCTATAACTACAAATCTATGAAAGAGATGCTCCCAGAAATTATAGATCCTCTTCTTTGTATTATTAACTCATCTCTGACATTAGGACATGTGCCTAAAGCATAATAAGGTGGCTGTTATAAGGCCCCTTGTCAAAAAAACCCAACTCGACCCTAAGCACTAAGGGAACTACAGGCCTATATCGAATCTACCTTTCATATCTAAAGTTCTGGAAAAAGTAGTTTCAACTCAATTATGCTCCTTCCTCCAAAGGAATGACATCAATGAAGAATTCCAGTCTGGATTTAGAGCATGTCACAGTACAGAGACTGCTTTGATCAGAGTTACAAATGATCTGCTATTGGCGTCTGACCGAGGTTGTATCTCGTTATTGGTGCTGCTAGACCTTAGTGCTGCATTCGATACCATTGACCACAGCACACTCCTACATAGACTCGAAAATTATGTCGGCATTAAGGGAATAGCTTTGAAATGGTTTAAATCTTATTTATCCGACCGTTTTCAATTTGTAGCAATAAACAATGAGGTGTCACGCAAATCGCAAGTCCAGTACGGTGTACCACAGGGCTCAGTCTTAGGGCCTCTGCTCTTCGCATTATACATGCTACCTCTAGGAGATATAATAAAGCGACACGGAGTTAGCTTTCACTGTTATGCTGATGATACTCAACTTTATATTTCCTCGAAGCCTCATGAAACACAGCAGTTCCATCGAATAATGGAATGCATAGTCGATATAAAAAACTGGATGAGTAACAACTTTTTATTACTGAACTCGGACAAAACGGAAGTGTTACTTATTGGACCGAAAACTGCTATAAGTAACAACCAAGAATACTGTTTAACTATTGACGGATGTTCCATAAAACCCTCGTCGTCAGCAAAGAATCTTGGCGTTCTATTCGATAGTAATCTGTCATTTGAGAGCCACGTCGCCAACACCTGTAAAATTGCGTTTTTCCATCTTAAGTATATAACTAGTCATATGCTAATAGACAAGTATCATGTTCATAATAGACTAGTCTAATGCACTGTTAGTGTTGCCTGCAGGCTTATTAAAAAACTCAATTGGTCCAAAACGCGCAGCTCGAGTTCTTAACACGCTACAAAAAAGTAATGAACATATTAGCCCCGGTTCTGTCAACCTTCACTGGTTACCTATAAAGCATCGCATTAACTTTAAAATCTTGCTTATTACCTATAAAGCCCTTACATGGTTTAGCTCCTCAGTACTTGAATGAACTCCTTTTGTATTACAGTCCTTCACGTGCATTACGCTCTCAGGCGTCCTGTCAGTTGGTAATACCTAGAATTTCAAAATCAAGTGCAGGTGGTAGATCCTTTTCCTATCTAGCGCCTAAACTTTGGAATAGTCTTCCCTGCACTGTCCGGGAGGCAGACACACTCTGTCAGTTTAAATTAAAGACTAAAGACGCATCTTTTAATCTTGCATACACTACGACTTCCATAATATAAACCCTTCTGAGGGTTTAGGCTGCATTAGTTAGATCAACCGAACCACGAAACACAACTGATGTACTTGTTGCATCAAAGAGTCAGAACAGTACTCTACTCTCAGCCAGTCTTGTCTCATTGTTCCAAGGTTACCACAGTCGAGCAGGATGCAGTTCATGCCCATGACCTGATGAGAAGCGGAGAATGGGAACGTGACCTGACAAGAGCTGAGATGATAGAGCTGATAAAGAAGGACGCGGTCGACTTGACAGTCTTCACTACAAAATTTGCAAATGCTATTAGATTATTAATGATAATCTTAAACTATAATTTATTATTAGTTAAGTTTATTTATTTTTATTTAGCCTTGTTGTGCAAGTTCTGTGGAGCTTGTGCAGAGGCAGCAGCTTTTGCCAGAGGGGAACTGGAATCCCCGGTTAGGCCTGGGTTCTCCTGAAGTTTTTTTTCTCGATTGGAGTTTTGGGTTCCTCGCCACCGTTTGCATACTGTTTTGCACTATTGCCTGACCGGGGGGGCTGCTTTAGAATTTTAAAGTTTTACTAATTAATATTGCATATAGGAATTTATAGTCTGTTTATATTTGACCTGTGCTTCTCTCTCCTTTATCCTAAATGTGTGCTCTCACTGAGCGTGTGTGCATACTTGTCCGTGTACGTACGTGTGTGTGTGTGTGTGTGTGTGTGTGTGTGTGTGTGTGTGTGTGCGTGTGTCTCTGTGTCTGTGTGTGTTGGTGCGTGTTGTGTGTGTGGAGTGTTTTGTGTGTGGGTGTGTCTGTCTTCTGTGTTTTCAACCTTTTCTTGTTTTTGCAGGTACAACTTTGATTGTTTTGCTTGTAGTCAATGTGTCTCCTGTACAGCTGCTTTGTAACAATGAAAATTGTAAAAGCGCTATATAAATAAAGTTGAGTGAGTTGAGTACACTGGGGGAAATGTGGGCTGGGTGTGGGTACACTGGGGGAAGTGTGGGCATGCTGTGGGTACACTGGGGGAAGTGTGGGCATACTGGTGGAAGTGTGGGCTGGGTGTGGGTACACTGGGGGAAGTGCTGGCATTCTGTGGGTACACTGGGGGAAGTGTTGGCAAAGTGTAAGCTGGGTGTGGGAACACTGGGGGAAGTGTGGGCTAGGTGTGGGCATGCTTTGTTTCGAGTTATCAACCAGTGTTTTTCATGTATGTGCAGTTTGTGCTTTTTTCGCTTTTGTTGCTTTGCAATGGTGAGGCTCTGCACTGATCTTGTGGCGCCTTGTGGGCTTGGCCCCGTATCACTGCTTGCAGCTATATTTTTATTTAATTTGTTAGATCATTTTTAAATTTACAGGTATATGAAACAAAAACATGGCAAATTGACAACATTCACTTAAGGTAGGTAATTCAGTTCTTATTCCTTGTACATACTGTATGTCCTCCATATGATAAAAGATTTCAAAAAAAGTTTATTCACAGGATTTAACCAGGAAAGAGAAAACATTCTGGAATTACACTAGGTTGTGGGTGTGGCTTTTCTGGCATTCACAGAGATGACGCACCCACATCAGGAAAATGCTTAATATTGTGCTGCAGAGATTTAATTTTGCATTGGCCAATTAATTGCATGAGAGCTAAAGATGACCATTTAAATCTCTACACAGAAACACACACCTCTCCCAAAAAAACTCACCGCAGGAGGTCTCGTCACTGCCATCTGAGCAGTCCTGGTCACCATCACATTTCCACACAGACGGAATACACCTACCGTTCCCACACTGAAACTGAGACTGCTCACATTCTGTTCTGGAAGCTGTGAAGCACAGTAAAAAGACATGGTTTCAAGGCTTGGCAGTCAGTCTTGCAATGGCTCAATGATCTACAAATTGTCACAAATAGCACAACTAAACTTTCCCAATACTTCTGTAGAAAGTTGACCTGTGGTAAGATTTAGCCAAACAATGCTTTAAAAGCACTTCTTACCCAATAAATTGGTCTCATTCATGAAACACGCGCATGACGCACTGATGACAAAATGCGAAAGTTAGGAGTTCGGTCGTATAAAAATAAAGAGATAAATAGCTGATTACTTTAAAAAACAAGGTGTGGAGGGCGAGGATGCTGGTGGAAAGGCAAGCAAACGAGCTAGCATACAGACTCAGACACAACTGATTCATACCTGTCAACATTTGGACACCAAATTTTGGGAGACCCGCGATCGTGTTTCAGAGAGGATACCCCCAGTTTCATTGGAGAAATAACAAAACAGGAGGGTGGCGGGAGATGGGTGTGTAAACAGAATAGTCCCGGCCTATCCCCGGCAGGCATGCTGATGATGAGAGCACAGGTGCAAACGGGAAAAAACAAGACCCGTAGGGACCGATGTCTTAGACGAAATACAGAGCTCCTCCATACACCTTGTAAGCGGTTAAATGAGAGTAATCGCTCAGTAGAAGAAAAGGAAATGAATATAAAATTTAACGCGGCTTATTACATGGCAAAAGAGGAGCTACTACTCACAAAATTTTAATCACAAATAATACAAATGAAAAAGAACAGATTGAATCTAAGGTAAGGAGTGTGAATTTTGTTACCATATTACTATAAACTATGAAACATACATATATAACTTTAAACATTTCAATGTTAGATTTTTTAAGATAGATAGACTGACACAGACAGACATAGTGTTGTTCCGATTGACGATACTATCGCGTACCGACGATAGCCGATTCCTTAGACGATAGTTGGCTGTTTGGCAATATATGTTGCAAATTAATATTACAAACACGCATTGCGCATTCGTCGTGCAAGACAGCTTGCAATGCACGCGACTTAGGCTTTTCCTCATGCCAGAGAGAGTTTGTAATGTGCGGGGTTTGAGTTTTCCGTGCACGAGAGAGCTTGTGATGCACGCGGCTCTGGATTTTCCTTGCAGGAATTGCTATGCGCGTGAGGGTTTAAAACCAGCACACGAGTTCTTCCCGTTTGGCAATCAAGTAATAACAGCGCACGCGGGCATCAATGACGCATTTGGATTAATGATATTGATTTACAGCAAGTTTACTTTCTCTCGTCTAAAAGGTTGCAGTGGGAAGTAACAAGGTTGCCAACTGCACTGAACTTACACTCTGATATAATGCTAATTTCAGTCACACATGAGCATTTTCTAGCCACGTAAGCTTCCGTTTTTGTCCAAAAATCCAGCTTGTTATATAAATGCGTAAATTGCCCCACCCCTCGATACTATCGTGATCGGCGATCCACAGGCTGGTGATTGAACGATCTGACTATAGAGAATATCGCCCAACACTAGACAGACAGATATTGCAATTAATGTGTAATTTAATGTAAAATGCCCATTGTGAATTTCAACATTTCAATAATAATGACCAAACATTACATAATGGGCCTCCTTTATCAATCTAACATAGAAACGAGCACAGATTCCGTGTGCTGAAATCGTCTTGTGACAGGGTTTACGTGTGATTCATCAAAAATTCGTATGCCGCCAATCTCATCGTACGAATGATCGTACCTTGATAAATGTGGCAGCTGAAATCAGTTGTAATTTACATATACTGTACACCCCTATAAATTCAGGGTGTAGATGCCTCGCCCCAAGATTTTGCGACATGGAGAAACGTAAACGAAAAAATGGTCTGTGGCGGAGGAGACAGATGCATGTTTCCAAGCAGGATAAAGGTTTAAAATATAATGCTGCTAATCTTGCATTTCAGGCTGCTTAAATCAAGCACACACAGTTTTATGTTTGCTTCATTTATTTTTCTCTTTCAGATCTGTCAGAGGCAGGACCAGTGGTCTTCAACCCCCACAAACCGGCCTGGAACCTATGACACAAAGCCAGGTAACGTCGATCTATGACCCGGTACGCGTCTTACATCCCATCGAACATCGCAAAAAAAAATCATGCATGTTTTCTGTTTACATTAAAATGCATACTTGTCAAACAAAGAAGCTATCATTTTGCTAATAGGTAAACTTACCCTTTGCTTGTAACTTGTAACTGGTTTTGCAATCGGGCTTCCTGTTTCCTGCATCGCTGCCGGCGGCTTGTTTGTATCAGTGCACTTACACTTCGCTCTAATATTAGTGTATTTTATTATCGTTAATTATTATTGTCGTTGCTAACTTATCCTGATATCTCAATAACCCTGTTCTTGTTATTTACTTGAAGATTCTAAACCAAAAGTGATAGTTACCTTAACGCCGTTAGCATAGCGTGTTAGCTTGCTTTCTGTTTACACTGTGGAATATCATCTTGCCTCTGGTTTGTCTTGTGTGCTAACTGTTTCTCTTTTTAAGCGAGTATACTACGATTCATCGAGCAACCTTGGAAAGTTGGAATTGCACTTCAAATCCGGTGAGTTATGGCTTCTAATCCTATTATTGTTACTTGCACCTCATGTCATATGTTTAGCTTAGCCTTCTCTGTCAGCTGCGAGCTGATTTTATATGCGATAAATGCAGGGAAATAGTTAGGCTGACAGAGAAAATCTTAGAATTAGAGTCTCGCATCCAATCTTTATCTGAGGATAGTAAGAGTTTAACGACGATAGAAAACACTTTGGATGCGAGCAACATTAGCACACACAGCTCGGTTCCGGTTGAAAATCCCCCACAGCTGGGAAACTTCGTGACTGTGAGACGGCGTAGTCGCAGGACAAAACATCACTCAACCGTTCCGATTACAGTCTCGAACAGGTTTGCCCCACTCAATGACGCACCGAGTGAGAAACCTGCTGAAAGTGCCCTAGTTATCGGTGATTCTATTGTTCGGAACGTTAACATAGAGGCACCAGCCACCATAGTCCAATGTTTACCGGGAGCCAGAGCGCCTGACATCAAGTCAAATTTAAATGTGCTGGTAAATTCAGTAAGATTGTTATTCACGTCGGCACAAATGATGTTCGACTCCGTCAATCGGAGATCTCAAAAGATAACATTAAAGAGGTGTGTGAGCTCGCAAGCAAGATGTCAGACACTGTAATATTCTCTGGCCCCCTCACTGCTTATCGTGGTGATGAGATTTATAGCAGATTATCATCACTAAATGGCTGGTTGTCTGAGTGATGCCTGCAGAAAGATATAGTTTTTATAAACAACTGGAAGAGTTTTGAGGGCAGACCTGACCTGTTGAAACGAGATGGTCTCCATCCCTCCTGGGCTGGGGCTTCCATCCTGTCTAGAAATATGGCAAAAAGTCTTAATAATGCTAATGCTAAAGCTTGACTCGCTGGGGCCCAGGTCAGGGAGCAGACAGAATGGCTTAACCAACTGTCTGCTTGCCGTCTCACGTCGCAGAATACACAAAATGTACAACATGTAATAATCTGTTCTCCCAAACATCACAAAATAGAGACTGTGTCTGTACCCCGGATTAGCAAACATAAAATAAAGCGTAAACCTCTTGAAAGTAATTTAATAAACGTAGGGCTGGACAATAATTCAATAACAATAACTATCGCGATAGAATTAATTTCGATAATGGTGATATGGTTTTTAAACACATTTTCGATATTTCAATATACATTACACGTCCGGGTCTGAGCCCTCGCTCTGCTCCGCGGCAGTGGCTACTGGTGTTATGGAATGCCACTCCATCTTGCCCCAGTATAAATCTCTAGTTTAACCCGTGTTCACACTTAACTTCTTTTTTGTGAAGAAAAAGTTGACCAAGGCGCTTTTTTAGTAAAAAAAAAAAAGCTGCCAGCGTTTGGTTACAAACAGCAGCCGAACACCACGACTTCGTCGTCAGCGTCTGTACACGAAGGCAGCACAGAGAATCAGATAGGCAGCGTAACGTAAGTCCATTTAAATTACAAACAGAGAGCGTATTTGCAATAACTAATCACATATTTAAAAACTACAATATTAATTTCTCGCTAGAAATGCAATCAGAAGTTGTTGAAAGTGAAAATTAAACTTACATTTATACAAAACTATGCTCCAATGGGCGTTTCGGCCGCCATTTTATTTTTTCGAGCTGAAGCCTTCTCGACCAATTACGTTCCTCGCATGTTGTTATGGAAACGACAGGTCTCTGTCATTGGTTAGCTGGGGAAAAGGAGATTGACATGGGCCGAAAAAGTTCCAGAAATGTTGAACTTTTTTCAACCTCAAAAGACGCTCTGAGCTGCAGAAAAAGACGCCGGAGCTGGTGTTTAAAATAGCGCTCAGGACGTTTTTGAAAACACGGTTTACTCCATAGGATTATAATGTAAAACAGATGCTAGCAGCTTCGAAAAAGAATTGTGTAAACACAGGCTAAGTTTAATATTTATCATTTTTGTCCGTATATTCATTTACAAAACGGATCTGCAACTTACAAATGCTTGCTTTCGGAAAATAAATACAAACAAGTTTAAACAGTTCTCAATGTCAATTTCGAGGACAGAATGGCAAATTTCGTAGTTTTTTATAGCTAACTGAAGCACACTGTAGGGCCTTTGAAAGACACTAAAATGAATGAAAACGTTTCTTAATGTCAGCTTGCAGGAGAGCATGGCAGATCTTGTAAGTTTTGCCCCCCAAAAAACTGGAAATACAATCATACATAAAATTCAGTGGACGTTAATAATTGAAAAAAGTGACTCATACCCGAAATGTGACCTCTGCTTTTAACCCATCCAGAGAGAGTAGTGAACACACGCACAGCAAGTGAACACACGTACACCCGGAGCAGTGGGCAGCTATCACTGCAGCGCCCGGGGAGCAGGTAGGGGTTAGGTGCCTTGCTCAAGGGAACCTCAGTCATTAGGACTGGGAATCGAACCGGCAACCTTATGGTCACGAGTCCGACTCTCTAACCATTAGGCCAAGACCACCTTTAAAGGACATTTGAAGTTATGCAATTATGCTTTGAAGCACATTTATAAAAGTTATTCTCAATTTTATTAGTAAACACGATTCTAATATTTGAAACTTACACAAGGTAAGGGCACAGTCCTATACAAAAATATCTTATTCTAATAATCATATGTAGCTTTGCACACTGCTGGAATCTAGAATCATTTTGATCAGCATTTTTTGATCTTACATTTTACTTTTTGTAATACTACTACTACTACATTTTTTTTATAGGCACCTTACTGACACTCAACGACACCGTACAGCAAACAGTGCAGGCCAATGCAGGTGTTGTAATGTGGGAGTAATGTGCTCGGTTATAGGAGTCTGACAGATAATTTGTAATTATAATATTGTTTATATCTTTATCGGAATTATATCATATTGACCAAAATGCATGAATGTATTTCAATATCAATTTTGGCCATATCGTCCAGCCCTAAATAAACGTTAAACAAACTAAACATGAACAAAATACAGATAATCAACTGTTATGACTCGGATTGCTAAACATTAGATCTCTCTCTAATAAAGCACTTTTTGTTAATGATATGATAACAGATCATAAAATAGACATGCTCTGTTTGACAGAAACATGGCTAAAACCAGATGATTATATTACTTTAAATGAAAAATGTCCCCCAAGATTATTATTATAAACAAGAGCCTCGTCTAAAAGGCAGAGGGGGAGGTGTCGCAGCACTTTACAATAACTCTTTTAGCATTTCCCATAAGTCGAACTCTAAATAGAATTCTTTTGAAGTCATGGTTCTTCATGTTTCAACACATAGGATAAAACACTTTTAAAATTTATTCTAGCTATTGTATATAGGCCTCCAGGGCACCACACAGATTTTATTAAAGAATTTGGTGGGTTCTTATCAGAACTAGCACTGGCCGCAGATAGAGTCCTTAACATGTGTCAGGACCCACTCACCTTCGTAATCATACTTTAGATTTAATACTGTCTTACGGTATAAATGTGGACGACGTTAAAATCCTTCAGCAGAGTGAAGACATTTCGGATCATTATCTGGTATTATGTTTGCTTCACTGCCGAAAACACAACTGACGTACTTGTTGCATCAAAGAGTGCAGAAAGTACTCACTCTCAGCCAGTTTTGTTCATATTGTTCCAAGGTATCACAGGAGCAGGATGCAGTTCATGGCCTGACCTGATGGTAGAGCGGAGAATGGGAAGCGGCGACCTGACAAGAGCTGAGATGATAGAGCTGGATAAAGAAGGACGCGGTCACCTGACACGTCTTCATGGCCTGACCTGATGGTGAGTCGTGTCACGCGTGTGGTGAGACAGACACCAACGCAGGCAGCTTATTGACGGGTTAAATAAAGAAGACTTTAATAAGACAGAACTAAAAACCCACGATGGGGAAAACAGTACGAAACAAAACAAGAATTCAAACTAAAATACTTCCCGAACGGGGAATAAAGTAAACACGAAGCACAATCCAAATGATAAGTCCAAACACGAATAGAAGTCCAGGGGAAACACGTAATCCACAACGATTTGAAAGGAGAAGAACAGAGGTATCAACTAGGCTCTTGTGACGTGGAAAATAGCGTAAACACTAATGATATTAACGTACAAAGAAGTGTTAGCGTCGACGCGAGCCTGATCCTCAAGCCACGAAAAGTCAGGGAACACTGATCGGAAGTGGATACCCTGACGGTACCCCGCGCCACTTGGGGCGGAACCCCGATCGGTGCCACGGGGATACACCTTGATGGGACAAAAGTAGAACAGTGCAATCGAGAGAATGACAACCGATTCACACGCGAAATAACAGAATAGTGTGGATCTATGAGTTGAGTGTGCGATCAGAAATTATCGTATTAGTGTGGGGTCTTGTGACGATATACATATTGGAACGGGAAGTTATGTGGGGGGATTTAGCGGTTGTAACTGATGCGATAGTCCAATAGGGGGAACTTACCATGAGACTGGGTTGTTTGGTATTTTGTTGGGGTTGGACAATAAGAAAAACATTAACGGGAAGGGAGGGGGGGAATGGGCTGAAAAAAACTGGGAACACTAAACTGGGGTGGGACAGGGGGTGGGGACCTAGGAGGGACATGGGTGTGTTTCCTAGGGTGGGGAGGGGCAGGACGGGAAGGGACAGACATGGCAGGGGAAGGCTGGGACAATAATGGCTGGACAGGGTTGGACGCCGGCTGGAAGGCCGGCTGACAAAGGCTAGGTGCCAGCTGGAAGGCCGGCTGGACTCGACTGGACGCCGGCTGGAGGGCTGGCTGGATGGGACAGGACGCCGGCTGGAAGGCCGGCTGGACGGGACTGGACGCCGGCTGCACCGGCTGGACTGCCGGCTGAAGCACCGGACTGGACGCCGGAAAATCCGGACTGGACACCGGACTGGACGCCGGCTGGAAGACTGGTTGGGACGCCGGCTGCATCGCCGGCTGGATAACCGGCTGGATAACCGTCTGGGACGCCGGCTGGATAACCGGCTGGGACACCGGTTGCATCGCTGGCTGGATAACCGGCTGGATAACCGGCTGTGACGCCGGCTGGATAACCAGCTGGGATGCCGGCTGGGACAGACTGCACACAGGAATGGACTCCGGCTGCACCGGACTGGACACCGGACTGGACACCGGCTGGGACTGGACCTCGATTCCCCTCCTCCCCTGCTTCCTCCTAGATCCGACCACGGGCTTTGCGGGCGGTTGAGAGGACGCCGTGGGCGAGGGCGCGGAGTCCGTACCGGAAATGCCCAATGCAGAGTCGCATGACTCCCGTCTTCCCCGCTTGTCTCGGACACTAGTAGGGGGTGGAGAGATAGCAGGAGATGAGGTGGACGCTGGTGCTCACAAACCCGATCTGTAGCGCGCGACCCTCGGGGACGGTTGCCAGCCCCGTGGAGGACTCCGCCTTAGAGAGCTCCCTGGACCACTCTCGATCCAGCAAGGTCTCGATGTAGTCCACGAACCCCAGAGGTTTCCGCCGGCGCATCTCGGCGGGTCCTAGGGGTTCATCGAGGCAACTATTAAAAATGACTTTAAGTTCGGCCTCGTTGAACACCGAGAAACGCGCTGTAGCAAGAAAGTCCATGGCAAAGTCCTTTAGGGGTGTCCCTTTCTGTTGAAAGCCGAACAGGGTGTGAGCCTGACGGCTTCTAAACACCTAAATCGGCTCGTCCATGCTACCTGCTGGGTTCTCCTTTTTTGGTCGGTTCATTCTGTCACGCTGTGGTGGAGACAGAACCCAAACGCAGGCAGCTTGACGGGTTAAATAAAGAAGACTTTAATAAAGCAGAACTAAAAACCCACGATGGGGAAAACAGTACGAAACAAAACAAGAATTCAAACTAAAATACTTCCCGAACGGGGAATAAAGTAAACACGAAGCACAATCCAAATGATAAGTCCAAACACGAATAGAAGTCCAGGGGAAACACTTAATCCACAACGGTTTGAAAGGAGAAGAACAGAGGAATCTACGACGTGAAAATACAAACACAATATCACACACAAGACATGGTACTGTCACGACCCTGTCCACAAGGCATGAAAACTCAGGACAGGAAGGACAGGACCCTGACAAGAGCGGAGAATGGGAAGCGGCGACCTGACAAGAGCTGAGATGATGGAGCTGGATAAAGAAGGACGCGGTCACCTGACACGTCTTCACCACAAAATTTCAAATGCTATTAGATTATTAATGATAATCTTAAACTATAATTTACCTTATTAGTAAGTTTATTTATTTTATTTAGCCTTGTTGTGCAAGCTCTCTGGAGCTTGTGCAGAGGCAGCAGCTTTTGCCAGAAGGGAAATGGAATCCCCTGGTTGAGCCTGGGTTCTCCTGAGGCTTTTTTTCTCGATTAGAGTTTTGGGTTCCTCGCCACCATTTGCATACTGTTTTTTGCACTTTTTGCCTGGCCGGGGGGGGGCTGCTTTAGAATTTTAAAGTTTTACTTAATCAATATTGCACATAGGAATTTATAGTCTGTTATATTTGACCTGTGCTTCTCTCTCCTTTATCTTAAATGTGTGCTCTCACTGAGCGTGTGTGTGTGTGAATACTTGTCTGTGTTCATGTTTGTATATCCCGGTGGGGACCTAAATCTGAATGCACACCAACACATGGGGACTCGTGTCACCGTGGGGACCAAAATTGAGGTCCCCATGGGCAAAAAAGCGAATAAATTGTACAGAACAATATTTTTTACAAATCTAAAAATGCAAAAAGTGTTCTATGATCTTTAGGTTTAGGGATAGGGGATAGAATATACAGTTTGTACAGTATAAAAAACATTACGCCTATGGACTGTCCCCACGGGGATAGTAAACCAGTCATGTGTGTGTGTGTGTGTGTGTGTGTGTGCGTGTGTGTGCGTGCGCGTCCGCGTGTGTGTGTGTCTATGTCTATGTGTGTTAGTACGTGTGCATATTGTGTGTGTGGAGTGTTTTGTGTGTGGGTATGTCTGTCTTCTGTGTTTTCAACTTTTTCTTGTTTTTGCAGGTACAACTTTAATTGTTTTGCTTATAGTCAATATGTGTTATGTACAGCTGCTTTGTAACAATGAAAATTGTAAAAAAGCGCTATATAAATAAAGTTGAGTTGATTATTGTAGGTCATGGCCTACTGGTTAGAGACTCGGACTTGTGACCCAAACATTGCCGGTTCGAGCCTCAGTACTAGCAGGGATTCTAGGTGGGGGGAGTGAATGATCAGCGCTCTCCTCCACCTTCAATACCACGGCTGAGGTGAGACCCTTGAGCAAGGCACCATTCCCCCCAACTGCTCCCTGGGCGCTGCAGCAATGGCTGCTCACTGCTCTGGGTGTGTGTTCACGGTGTATGTGTTACTCACTGCTGTGTGTGTGCACTTGGAATGGTTAAATGCAGAGCATAAATTCTGAGTATGGAACACCATACTTGGCCTCACATCACTTTCACTTTAATTGTGTTAAATTATCTTAGAAGTAGCCTAAAAGCTCATGAAAGGTTTTTTTACACCAAAGCACCCTTTAACATTGTAATTTCAAAAAAATAAATGATCATATAATTAGGCTAGAAAGGAAAATACTTTATTAATGTTATAAAAATAAGAAATCGCATCGGAATCTATTTTTACATTTGGGTCATTCCGTGTCAACTCAACCATAGGTCCCCAGCTCAAATGTTAGATTTTTTTTCCTTTTTACAGGAGCAAGACCAACATCAGTAGAGATGAAAGCCAAAATATGAAATGCCACCGATGAATAGTTATTAAGTAATCAATTAATTTGTAGGAGGAGGTAAAAATGACAATTTTCATTTTTTCTTTTTTTTTCTAAATTTGGAGCCATATTAGAGAGTGTAAAAAATGACATGAGAAATATGCCAGCATCATTATTTTATTTTCACACAAAGATCATGGAGACATGAAGGTTATAAAGCAGTAATTTTCCACTGTCTAGGTATATTATCACCTGCTTAATGTGTTTCTACGAAGTTGGAATGAGCGATGGATCTTCAGACGGACTTCTAGGCAGAGTTCTAACCAGGTCCAGAAAATACGATCACATAACCCCAGTTTTATCATCCCTTCACTGGTTACCCATTAAGTATCGTATTGACTTTAAAGTTCTTTTAATTACTTATAAAGCCCTAAACGGTTTAGCCCCTACCTACATAAAAGGGCTTCTATCTTATTAAAAGCCATCACGCTCTCTAAGATCTCAAAACTCTGGACTTTTGATAACACCTAGACTAACTAAATCCACCAAAGGGGGCAAAGCTTTCTCATACGTAGCACCTAAACTCTGGAATAGCCTTCCCGATACTATTCGAGGGTCAGACACTCTCCCAATTTAAATCTAGATTAAAGACACATCTTTTCAGCCAAGCATTCACTTAATGCAAAATATGATAAATAAATAAATTAATGAACAGCAGCTACGCTAATTATTCTCTTTTTCCCTCCTCCCCCGCCTCGGGTATGGAGTGATTATGCCAGGACCAGATGAATGTCATATGCCCATCCCTAACTAGAGATTACGCCAGCTCCATCTGAATATCCTGTGCCATCCTCCTGCAAGAGCCTGCGGACTGACTGACCATCCCAGCTCCATCTCAGGCAATTCCATCACCACCCAAGAGCAAAGTGACCATCCCAGCTCCAGCTCAGGCAATTCCATCCCCAACCAAGAGCAAAGATGGATACTTGTCACATTAATGCTAAATTTACGATGATTAGTATTAAATGCTAAACTTACATCACATGACAGCAGTTTGAAGTTATAGCTGCACTCAGTTACATTATGCCATTATTATTTTCCCTGCTTATAACATTCCTCTGTTGCCTGATATCAATAAAAAAATAAAATATAAAAATAAGACAAATTAGACCCAAACAGTTTCAACAAATGAAACTTCCTAAATCACAACTAATAAACTCTACATATTCTTCATAAACATTTACTCAGCAACTTTTAATCAAAGTAACCGAGTGCAGCTGTGACACATCAGAGGAGATCTGGCCAACCTGGCTGAGACCTGGCACAAGGTTTTTTTTTCTCTATTTATTTATCATTAGACTTTGGGTTCCTCGCCACAGGGCATTGTTGGCTGGCTTGCTCACTGGGAGACTTCATTTATTAGAAATTATTTACTAGAATGATCTTGCTCGTTCTATAAACACCATGCACTGTGTTTGACAATTTCTGTGTTTTCCGTTTTTCTCCTCTACAGCTGCTTGGGAACAATCCACATTGTGAAAAGCTCTATATAAATAAAATTGAATTTAAGAAACTTTCTTTCTTTCTTTCTTTCTTTCTTTCTTTCTTTCTTTCTTTCTTTCTTTCTTTCTTTCTTTCTTTCTTTCTTTCTTTCTTTCTTTCTTTCTTTTACGCCTCATGATGTATCATTCGTTTCAGAAACTACCTTTTTACCATTAGAAAGTTAAAACCGATCATAATATTAAATCGACCAAGCAAAAATGAGGTCAATGCAGTAGGAAACTTGCGACTTTACCCAGGTTCTTTCTGTGTGATTTTTTTTTCACATCATCAACCAAAATATCAGAAACGACTTATTTGTTTTGTAGCTCAACTTCTGACAAGATAAACATCTTATTTGGAATACATTTTAAAACTGCTACGTGCCGAAATTATTTGGTTCTTGAATGAATTGCAAGGCGCTTGAGACTGCGCTCTCGCAATTCGCATGAGCAGAAGCATCATTTAAAGGCGCAGTTCTTAATTAACAGTGGCCACTAGCGTTGTATTATAGATTTGCCATGAATCGCTCAGTCCAAACACGAAGGTGGCCACCACAGTACAAAAAGATGTCGTTCTCATGTTGACGCAGGGAAGAGATTTTGCGGGCATTAGAAAGACTGTAGAAAGAGCTATGACTTGTGTATTACATAAAATAAAAGGTTTGTGGATGTTAAGTTTAAAAAGAAGGATTAAAGTCAGGCAGGAGCTAGGACCTGTGTTAATATTATAAAGACTTTACAGCAGAGATGCGTTAAGACCCGCGGTACTGAGTACATATGTACTCACAGATATCTATGGAGATACTTTCCAGCAGAGAGACGTTGGAGAGAAAGATCGTCTAAAAATCACCCCCGAGGAGGATGCTTTGATTCGGATCAGTATGTGAGTAACGTACTAACATACCAATATATGTTGTTGTGTAATGTTAGCTGTGTGACGGAGAAGTTTTGAGCGTCATTGTTTATCTGGAACCGCTTTAATATTGTACTCGTCCAGATACTGGAGAGAGAGAGAGCGAGAGCGCACTGGAGCTGAATCTGGAGAGCGAGCGAGAGCGCGTTTTACTCTTTTACTCAATGATGAATAAATTTTCAGTTAATCCGCGGGTCACATGCGTTCCGCACCGGAGAGCATGATCCGTACGGATCACAGATCATCCCGTGATCCGTTTCACCACGATACCGCAGCGGAGAGGAAGAGAAACCGTGCGTTGTAAAGTTGTTTGTCCATTTAGGGATGCTGTACAAAACATGGCGGCGAATTCAATGTATGTAGGCCCGCTCTGTATGTAGATATAAACAGCTTATTCTAAGGTATTACAAACTTAATGGTTCATTACGTAAGGTCTTTATACACCTCTGAAGAAATAGTTTTGTATATTATATTGCATTTCTGTCAATAGATCATCCTAAAAATGCAGTATTGTTCCTTTAAAAGGTGATTTCTAGCGCAGTTTAAGCGTAGGAAACAAAATGTATGCTATAGTTGATGTCAGGTTTAATTAATGATCTGAAATATGTTGTTTAATTGTGATTTTGCCAGTGATTTTAGAAATGAATGTTGACAGGGTATACTTTCCAGTTATCTGAAGCCTGCACTTTAAAAGAAATATTCAGTGCTTTGTTACTGCTCACACAACCCCCACCTCCTGCTGCAGGAAGAAATTGCCCTAACACTTCACTGAAAACTCAAAGGAGGTTTCCATTGAGAAGTTGCATATTAAAAAATAGATTGAAATGTAAACAGGGATTTTTACCTTTATTACTATACAAAGTTATGTCTTGGTAGCTTTCAGAGAAACAGTTAAAACTACATAAACACATCATGTTTTATGCTAACATTGCACATATGTAAGAGACAGATGATCTGTTTTTGAAGAGATTTGCCTGTGAATGTATTTAAAATAATGTAATGTGAACTTGCAATTGCTATACTGTACTTGTGGTACAGTCCGCTGCTTTATAGCAGCTCCCAAAGTGCTGCTGGCAGTGCGAACCGTCGTAAACACTAGTGCTAGTGAAACACTAGTGAAACCATCCGTCCAGCAAGTGTTTACATAGAGAAACGGTGGGAAAGTAGCACTTGCGGGATAGAAAATCATTGTCTTTATGAATGGCCGGGCCGGTCACTGTAGCTCACACCTCGCACATACTTTGTGCAGTTATTAGCGTGTTCTGTACAGTAATGAAAACAGGTCGCACCACAACAAAATGTGTACAAATATATTTTGAGGTTGCACAGGTTAAATATAGGGAGCATGTGCAACTAAAATGGTTGTAATTTCGAGCCCAGCACTCCATCATGCCAATTGCGTGAGGATATTGTGTTCTCGCGAGACAAATCAGATCTCGTCACACCCCTGGTGTAAATATTTTAATTCTTGCTCTTCTGTAAAGCATTTTGGTCAGCCTGGTGGCTGTGGTAAATGTGCTATAAAAGTAAATTGAACTTGAATTTTAATAATATAAATAAAGTTGAGTTGAGAGTTAAAAAAGATTTGAATTTACTTGAATTTAGGAAGACCTAAAAACAAAAAAAATGAAATTTACTGGAAAGATACTGGTTTAATAACCGTTCTACATATACCCTATTTATACAGATTTTTTCCCAGGGCTGTACGTTAACTTTTTTTTTGCACGTAGCACTGTTGCTACAGAGGTTTAAAGTTTTGTAGCACAGGCCAAACAGTTGTAGCACAAGTATAAAATGTCTGTTATATTAGAAAAAGTTGCCAACGGAGAAACAGGGCGACCTTACATTTGACAGGCACTTTTCAAACTACTCCATCTGTGGAGCCATGCACTTCAGACAAAAACTTCCAGTTCAGCTAGGGGGCGGGGCGCTTTGCTCATATTTTGATTGTAAATTGTGATTTGGTCAGCTCCTTAAATGGGTCATACCCTTGATATTACAAGAGCACTGAGCAGCTGAGGTAAATAGAAAACTTGGCTCATACAAGGACGCAATTATTGCATTGACAGAGCAAGGACAATGTAAGTGTCTAACATACCAGGGGCGTGTCCAGGATTTTATACTTGGGGTGGCAAAGGGGGACAAGAGCACAATGAGGGGTGGCAATACCTACACGTATCAATCTTCATTTTCGCAGTTGTATTGTAAGGATTAGGAATTTTATAGATTCCTAATTATTGATCCCTATTTAAGTCTGGTTCAGATCGTTTTTTTATTAGCAAAAAAAGGAAAATCTTTAGCCTACATTAAAAATGCAGAGGGTTTAGGTGATGATTACCATGACGACTTCTTTCTTTGAACAATAGTTAAGGAATAAATAGTGTTCACATAAATTGTTTAAGGAAAGGGGGAATTCTCCCCTTAGAGGACTTTTAAAGTATATGTTGTTTCAAAGCAGTTTTACAAAGGTCACAAAATAGTGCCTTAAAATCTCTCATAATCATATGTGAAATTATACATAATTCTTCTTTCATGTCTGTTTCCCAGCACAATTTAATCCAAATTTGTGCTAATTTGTATTGTTGTTTCTGAAAGACAACTGCAGACTCTTGAAGTTCATTGCTGATCATAGAACAGTTTTGAAAAGTGAATGTGATCTGAAATCCTTCCAGGCTACATCATATTTATAAAAACAGACACATGTATAAAGAATAAGTATGAATATGTACACAAACGTGCAGTTGAGTAAATAGCTGTTATCTATCGAGATCAGATTGACAGATGTGGTCCTCACCTTCTAGCATGAACAACAACTCTTGTCCAGCAGCGCACATTTTATTTATATCAAACACATGTGATAGTTTTTTCTTGGACAGCTAGTACAGACACTTTGTGGCATCATTTGTGTGTCGAATTAGCAGCTAACAGTTTTAACTTTACACTTTGCCTTACACAGTGATATAAAGAAATAGGCTATATGCGATAATGCGCTTTCATACTGAACTCGCTGAGGTAGAGAGAGAGAGAAAGAGATCGCATTTAGAACTGTCTTTCACTCTATGATAGATAAACTTTGCAGTTAATCCGAGGGTCACACAACACAAGCATCTGAACAGTGTGGGGCGCGTTCCATACGGATCACAGTTCAACCACAGTCCACTTGACCACAAGCTTTAATTGTAACAGTAAACAGGTTTTACCACTACTATTGCTTTGGTATAATTGATGCGTGGAGATTTACATTCTCACCTACATGTCTCTGGAGAAGTGCGTTTTTCTTTCGACTCGACTGCAGTTATACTACCGCTCGTGCCTGAGGATACACGCTGTGATCAGGCTGCTCAAATGCCAACACACACGCACCTACAGAATATTAGCAATTTCCAATTTTGAGCAAAAATAACACTCTCCACAAACCGAATCCAAATTTTTTTGTGCATTACATTAGTACCCAAGTCTGCATAGTCAACGTTGGGGTAGCAACAGAGGTGGCAAAGCTCATTTCCTACTTGCCATTTATTTTTAAAGATCCCCTCTTTAACAGTGCAGTTAAACCAAATGTACGAAGCAAACTTCAAAGGCGAAATAACCTCAACATTAACTTAACTTAACTCAACTCAACTTTATTTCTATAGTGCTTTTTACAATTTTCATTCTTACAAAGCAGCTGTACATGAGACACATTGACTATAAGCAAAACAATTAAAGTTATACCTGTAAAAAACAAGAAAAAGCTGAAAACACAGAAGACAGACATACCCGCATACAAAACACTCCACACACACAATATTAGGGCTGGGTAAAAAATACTGATTCTTCGATTTTAATCGATGTTCAATTTAACAAAACTATATCGATTCAGGAAATCCGATTCTTAATGTGTCTTCATCTGTATTTCGCCTATATTCCTGAAGATGTCGCAATCACTCATGCTGATACATTTAAAACAAAACAAATTCAAATAAAAAGTGGGAGAGGAGGACAGGATCATGGCGGAAGCTCACGGTAGCCAATGGAAGTCTGATGTGTGGAAGCACTTTATGTTTAAAGGCAATGACGGCAAAGGTGAGGTCGACAAAACAACTGTCATTTGCAAGTTGTGCCCGCAAGAGCTACGATTTTTCAACAACACAACAAACCTACGAAACCACCTGTCAAGACGTCACGCTGACGCGATATCTGGTTCATGCGATTCTGGACAGCAAAAGCTAGACGTTGCTTTTGCCTGCAAATTACAGTCAGATTCACCTCGTGCTAAGAAAATAACTGACGCTATATAATGCTGATTTGCAAGGATTTACGCCCATACGATAGTTGAGAACGAGGGCTTTCACAATCTTATCAATATTTTGGAGCCGAGATATGCAATGGTGACACGCAAGTACCTCAGTGAAAAGGCAATACCGATAAAGTATGCCGAGGTTAAGATCAATGTCGCAGCATCTCCAGTCAGCAGAAAGAGTTGTCCTTACCTCTGACAGCTGGACCTCCAGGGCAACTGACTCGTATGTCACCATAACATGTCACTATATCGCAAGCGACTGGACACTCGCGTTGCATGTTTTGCAAACCCGGGCTGTCCACACCAGCCACACAGCAAGTAACATCGCAGCATTGTTGAATGAGGCCCTAATTGAATGGAACGCGGCGAAAGAAACGGCTCTCGTAACCGACAATGCAGCAAACATGGTCTGTGCAGCGGCGCTAATGAATGTGCTTCACTTCGGTTGCGACGCGCAATGTCCAGAAAATAGCTTTATGGGCCTGTTTTGAATGTTAAAATCTGTTACCCAGCAAACAATGACCTGGCGGTCCACCGGCGGTTTTTGGGCGGCATAGATTCAGCAGCTTAACGCAGTCGGACCACCTTCGGCACACTGTCGATAAGCCGATCAATGTAAAAATGCTGTCAGTCTGCCAGCTTTTTTTGGGTGGCATGCCACCAGCGGCTTGCCGCTGCTGGACCTCTGTTGGTACCTCAGTGGCAAACTGGGCGGCACAGATTCAGCGGCTTGACACAGATGGATCACCGTCGGGACACTGTCGGCAAGCCGACCAATGTAAAAATGATGTCGGTCTGCCAGCTTTTTTTGGGTGGCATGCCACCAGCGGGGCCTCTGTTGGTACAGCAGTGGCTAAATGATAGTGTTCTAAGCTCTTACAGGACATTTTTATAAATACAGTCAAAGGCATCGATGGAATACTGGCTAAATTATTTAACAGGCAATTTTTAGTATATGTTTTTTTTATTTTTATAAAAAGACTATTAATTTGCAATTTAATATTAATTTATGAGATTTTAAATTCTTAAATTTGTGTATTAATCCCAGTTTGACGTGTATTAATGGGTGTGCGTTGCGCGCTGAATTTTTCCACCAAGGCAGTTTCGGTGCTGGTTCGGAGCCAGAGCCTAGTTCCAAATAGGTTCTTTGTCTTTCCACATGCAAAGCACCAGCTCCGAACCAGAAAAAGTGGTTCTTATCTAGCACCGAAACGTTGCTGGGCTAGAAGTAAGAACTGCTTGTGTCAGTTGCTGGGGGCGGGGTTACCGTGACCACTGACGAACACTGACCGCCATTTTTGAAATTCAATTCACGATGGACGCGAAACAAAAGCAACACTGGTTTGAGGAAGAAACAAACTGTTTTCTTGCACTCTGGTCCTCTGCAGATGTACGCTCGCAAAGCCATGAACATCACAAGCAACGCATGCAACGTCTGCCATTGTTGATGGTGTTTTAAGTTTGGCGCTACTGCGCTAACGTTGCTGGGAAAGATGAGATCTAGTCAGTGACGTATGACCTCGCTCCCTTGTGGCTCTCTAAACCGTGGAAAAGCAAACCGGTTCTTAGCAGGTTCACCAGTGGAACCAGCTCTCAACCAGCAATAGCACTAGCTCTGAACCAGCACCCGGTTCATTTTGGTGGAAAAGGGGTAACACTGGAGCGGAGAAACGTTACCATGGAAACTGGGTGGGACCGGGACCAAGTTTAAGCCAATGACAGCTGGCCTGTATGCATATCTAATGAGCTATCTCGTGGCTGGATCCGGTCAGGTCATCGCTTCAGGTAGGCCTAAATCCTGCAAGTAATAACTTGTTTTAGTTAAAAATATGTCAAATTGATTGCTTGAAATGAATATGCTTACATTTTACTTCTGTATTATAAGCCCTTGCTTGCAGTTTAAGTGATTAGTCAGGACTAGTTGGACATTCCCACTTAAAGTTTCCTGAGGTAACGTATTCAGGAAAAATATGGCAGAATTGGTAAATTAAATGATTAAAATGTAACTTAGGCATATTTAGATGTTTAAGTGTTTCTATTTATAGGATGTCTAAACAGAAAACGTATCAGTGGTCCTGTGCTTGTCGGAATTGCTTTTATTGATATTTTGTCTGAGGTAAATTTTCAGCTAAAAGTCATTAAATGGGTGTGGATGAGATGATTTTTGTTTTTATACAGTATTACATTAATGTCCCAGGTAGTTACTTTAGTCAGGCCTACATAAAATGAACCTTGATGACAGACTGATTAGCATTAGCCAATTTAAAACAGCTTTTAAGAGAGTTAAGTTATCATATGTATTGCAGCTTCCCTGACAGTCGGTTTTGTACCTGCAAACCCAGTTAACTATATTGTCATTCCTTAACATTCAATGTTATGTTTGTAGATTTTCCATGCTGATGGCTGTGCAGTAGAAGTGGAGTAGACCTCCTGTCAGAAAGCATCTCCAAGGTGCTACGAGTATGAATCCAATGACAAGTAACGAAAACCTTAAAGATATAGCCTTAAACTTTTTAACAGTAGTGTATATTTTTATTTCCTTTTTATGTCTATTTTGCTAGCTATTGTTATTTATGTTGATATTTAGTTGGCAAAAATAACAATATAAACAGAAATACTGTTAATTAACCACAATATAAAAGAGACGTTTTCTTTTTGAATATATATATATATATAGTAAAGTGTAATTTATTTCTGTGATGCAAGTATGAATTTTCAACATCATTACTCCAGTCTTCATTACTCCACTTGGATCATGTGACACTGAACTTTGGCGTAATGATTTTGAAAATTCAGTTTACAATAAAGTACAGTTTACAATATATTCATATAATGAGAGAAATAAAAAAGTCTGAACCCTTTGAATGATAGTGTAAATTATAGTTATGATTGCATAGGTAGTTTGTTCCATAGAGACTTTCCAGTTCTTCAAATTATGATAATAATTTGAACCTATAATAATATTGCCTGTTTTTTTTTTTTTAACTGAGCATTACTGTAAACACATGACTTGTATTGTCTTAGAGCTATTGTGATATGAACATCACTTTGTTGTTTCTCAGTGAGTCACAGCCACCTCTGGCTGATTAAAGGATATATTTTTTGATTGTAACATTGAAACATGCATTTTTAAGCTGCTTTGAAATTATATGCATTGTTAAGCTCTATACCCTTACGACAGCTATCCTGGGTTTTACTATGGTAACACTGCAACCATGTAATCATATTTTTTTCTTCTTTAAAATCTAGGTTTTAAAAATGGCTCTGATGCTTTTGAAACCATGGTGAAAGTCTGTATAGGTTTTCTATATGTTAGTAATGTCAGTTATTGTGGTTTTGCTACAACAATCAATCATTGTAGTAGATTTTGTATGGTCTTACTGCAAATGCTTTAAAAAAACATGGATAACTTCCATATGGGTATAAATACTGTATTTGTGTGTTGGTCTGATAAATGTAATGCAATTGTGTATTTAATCTGTTAAAATATTAAATTTGCAGTTGTTATTGAACATTGGTTTTTGTGTTGAATCACATTTTGGTTAGAGTGTTATGAATTTCACTTAAAATAAAAAGTAAAAATCTAAATGTTGGTTACTTGTTTGGGTACCCAAAGTAAAAATAAAAAGTAATTCCAAACATAATTGTGTGGGTTCTACTGTTAATGTGTATGTGTATTTCACTAATGTAGCTGAGTAGGAGAGTTTCAGTTACCAGCATATATACTTAAATGTGGATTCCATGCCTGCAAAACTAGCATTTTAATCGAAGTACTGATAATCGATATTGCATCGAATCGAAACCATATAAATAAGAATCGAATCGAAAATTTGGTCACAAAACCCAGCCCTACACAATATGCACACGTACTAACACACATAGACATAGACATGGACACGCACACAGACAGACAAGCACGCGCACGCACACACAGACAAGCACGCGCGCACACACACAGACAGACAAGCACACACACACACAGACAAGCACGCGCACACACACACAGACAAGCACGCGCACACACACACACACACGCACGCGCACACACACACAGACACGCACACACGCACAGTGAAAGCACACATTTAAGATAAAGGAGAGAGAAAAACAGGTCAAATATTAAACAGACTATAAATTCCTAAATGCAAAACTTTAATTAATTTACATTAATTATGTAAAACTTTAAAATTCTAATTCTAAAGCAGCCCCCCCAAGCCAGGCAGATAGTACAGTATAAAACAGTATGCAAACGGTGGCGAGGAACCCAAAACTCCAATCGAGAAAAAAAACTCAGGAGAACCCAGGCCCAACCAGGGGATTCCAGTTCCCCTCTGGCAAAAGCTGCTGCCTCTGCAAAAGCTCGACAGTGCTTGCACAACAAGGCTAAATAAAAATAAATAAATTATAGATAAATTAAATTATAGATTTAAGATTATCATTAATAATCTAATAGCATTTGAAATTAACAACAAAGAGTGCTTGGTTTAGCTGTCAGTCAGGGGTGACAACGACATAACATGCTGCTTAATCACCATAGTATGACGCATAGTTAGAGAAACTACCTAGCTAGTCACGACTGTTTCACAAAAGCATAGTACAATGGTCGCAATAAATCCGTTCAGATTGATTTTAATAAATACTTCAGACAAGAAACAAAATTTCCCCATGTTTTACTCACCCTCACACATCCATAATTAAACATTCCATGTGAGGCAAATCTTGGTATATCAAATACACTTGCATAAAGAGACCTACCAAACTGCCCTAAAAGGCATGAAAGTTAGCTATGACCTTTTCAGGACCACTACATTCACATAGGGCTGGGCGATATGGCAAAAATGTAAACTCATTTTTTTCCATATTGATCGTAGAGGTGGGCGGAATGGCCAAAAATCAATTTCACAGAATGAGTTATTTTATTTCACGGTAACGATATATTTCACGATAACAATCTCCCATTATATTTCTATATCTTAATTTTTCTAAGATTGATTTCCTTTACTTATTTATTATAGTTCATTTAAATGCTCACCATAGTTAAAATGTAGGCAAGTTATGAAAATGTAATGAAGATACACTGTAAAAACTGGGAATTTCCAACAGTAAAATACTGTTATTTCAATAGACAGGTTAATCCTGTAGATTAACAGACCAAGGCCCATAGATTAATCCCTTTCTGTAAATTTGCAGCATTTAACTGTACAC
Organism: Triplophysa rosa; assembly: GCF_024868665.1. NCBI lineage: Eukaryota > Metazoa > Chordata > Actinopteri > Cypriniformes > Nemacheilidae > Triplophysa > Triplophysa rosa. The sequence goes on from NC_079911.1 coordinate 3,671,717, forward strand.
CCATTGGCGCCTGAAAAAAAACTGTTTTGCACTGTGAAAAGCAGCATGTGGGGGTGGGGATTTTTAATACATCCCACTTTTTCAAAACAGCGTGGTAATCAAGATCACGTCACAACTCGTTTCTTCCCAGATAGCAACAAATTCTAGGCCAAATCTGATTTAAATTCGGCCCTTCTGTCTTAATTCTGGCATTGTTTTTTTTCACAGTCTTGTGTGAAACAGAATTAGGCTCATTTTTGGCGTGAGTCTGGTCAGCCAGAAGAAACAAAAAACCCAAGCATTAATTTGGCTACATCCTGGCTCGGTTAAGATTTGGGTCGGTTTTGGTTAGCCACAAAGTTAAAAGCAACAAAAACTGCCAATAATAATATCTTATAATATGATACTATTATTACTATCACGAAAACCCTTAGCAGACACATCAAAACCAATTTATATAAAATAAGGAATACAACAACTAATTTTAAGAAGGCAAATATTTATATATTATATTATATAAACATTTATATCATTAAAAACGATTGTAGATTTTTTTAATATTATTTGTACGGGTGTTTTTTTGTCACTGAATGGTATAGTTTGAGCATTAAGAGCCGACTGCTTTGCCTGCTTTTTAAACAATGATCCAGTATTCGCAGCGCTTCATGAAATCGAGCAAGCCTGGGCTGCGTTCAGCCCCGACAAAACGTTGCAAAACGTGACGCAAGAGTTGAACTATGGCAGCTGAGAACGCCATTCTTAATGTTCTTTTTGAAGAATTTTCGAAGCCTGATGAAATCGGTATAAATACGTGTTGAATACTGCAAAATACATGTCTTCTAATATCTTCAATTGTTGCCTATACCGAGCTGCAGCGGACACATTTAAACGACTTTACTTGGGGACCCATTGTGCGAGCTATCTCTTTAACACTGCGTGGGTTATATACATGTTGCTGCTGATTGGGCTAACATTCTTGACACACCCACCAAACAAGAGAAAATGTATCTCAAACCCTGTTGCACACTGTTGCAAACTGTTTCCAGGAAACGTGTCGTTGCACATCGGTTTGAGCTTGAACTTTGCAGATACGATTATGTAGTTTAAAAGTGAAAGTGACCTATTAGTCAGATATGGTGACCCATACCCGAAATGTGAGCTCTGCATTTAACCTATCCAGAGAGTAGTGAACACACGCACAGCAAGTCGTGAACACACGTACACCCGGAGCAGTGGACAGCTATCACTGCAGCGCCCGGGGAGCAAGTAGGGGTGCCTTGCTCAAGGGCACCTCAGTCGTTACCCGCTGGCCCTGGGAATCGAACCGGCAACCTTCTGGTCAAGAGTCCGACTCTCTAACCATTAGACCAGCAAACATTTGCCATGCATCTTGGAAGTTGTAGTCGATTTGCGAATACAGCGTTAAATGCGCCCTATGAAAAGGACTTTTTCAAGGACTTTTTCAAAAGGAAGAACCGGAAGTCCGTAATTCAAATTCTACCGCGGAACGGAAGCGTCCTTTCTTTTGATCAATGAGCTGCAATACAGTTTGTTAAGTTGAAACTTTTATTTAAATCTAAACTAACAGGTTTTGCTGCCTACTCGATTGGCTTTTTTGTTCATATGCAATCATTTTTATGCTAAAAGTGCTAGAATTTTTTTTATTCAAACCTCACTTCACGCCAACGTTCGGGCGAAGTAAGATGCGAAAAGCGCCGTTATGAGCCAATAAGAAATATATGATAATGGAATATATTAATTCTCAGCCCGCAAAGAGACAGAGGATGTTCTGTGTCCATCAGAACTGACCTTTGTCTCTTGACTGCCGGGTATTTATAAAGCTGTGTTATTGTGTGTTAAAGACAAATGTAACAAAAACCTTCATTTAAGAGTACCTAACGTTAGACGGACGCTTTTGTGAAATACTCGGTCGATTTTCAGAGTTTGCCTTTATTTTATAAGAAAGTTTATCCATGTTTGAGTTTTGTTTGTAGAAAACATTGTCAGCTTTGTTGGCACTAAATAAGTGGATGTTGTGCTTGCAGTCTGGGTAAAGAGTGATTTTTGGTTAATACATTTAATTTAAAAGCTGTGTATGTGTTTTGATTTTTGAAATGATGTGTTTGACAGATTAAAATAAAATAAAAAAAGAACACGACAGCAGCACATCTTGTGAAACAGCAGACTCATCTCCAGTCAAAGACAGACTCCCTGAGGCCACCAAAATGGAAAACAAAGTAAGACTGTATATTATTTCATTCTTTAACATTTTTCTAACAGGTCATTGTACTTTTGTTATAGGTTTCTAATTGGTCTTGTAAGTACTATAATTTGCCTAATATCAGTACAAAAGCATGTTGTAGTAATTTGGCTTAATACTGACAGCACGTTTTCAAACATTCCAGGTACTTGTGGATGTGAAGACACAGTCTGGTGAATGAAGCTGGCAATAAAAAACCCAGGCCAAAACTGTGAACTGGAGAGGTGTAAATGGGAAAATAGGATTCCCAATTTTGTTGTGATTGGTAAGCGCGTACCCTGGAACTCTTAAATCTACAAACATTTTTTTTCATGTATTAAATGTAAAACTCTTAGGCCTGATGGTGTATTGTAGTGTGAAATCTCTAATCTCTAATTATTATGCATTTTATTTAACCATATTTTTAACTCTGTATTTGTATGCTTTTATTCTAGAGGCAGTAAGAAGTCCTTCATGTGCACAGATGACTGAGCTGGAGGTCAAAAAAGTTACTAAACTTGGGTTTCATCTAACTGTTTTCATCTTTTACAGTGTTGTTTGTAACTTATTTATCTAATACATATTTGCACATCTGTAAACATACTTTTTGTCTTTAATTTCTCTTGTTTATTCATTCAGTTTGTTTATTGGTTTCTGTTATTAAATGTTTTATGCACTAAATCTTTTACATTGTTTTAATTTAATCCTTAATATATGAATTTAGTGCTTAGTTTATTGTTGCCGTGTTTTTTGTATTGTGTTACCATTTACAGTATGTGTTGCTTTTAGTTTATTGTTTAACATTATTTGTTGCGTAGTTTCCATTGTATTTTTATGTTTCTGTTGTATTGTGTGACTTTGCTTTTGTTGCTTTTTTCTGTTGTCTTAATGTTAGTGTGATTGTTTTTTGGCACCTCTTTTGACATTATATTTATTTTTGCTGCATTTGAGTAGATTTTATTGTCAGTATCAATTAAACACAATACTTGCCTTTGCTTGGTTTCTGTGTTTTTTCCAATTATTCAATATATTATTATATATTGGGCCAGTTGTGGGTGAGTTAGATAGTTGTGGTGGCACTATGGCCCATTTCTGGGAGAAATAAGGTATTTATTTGCTATCTTGGCAGTAGAGTAAATATAAAATAACATAGCCATTACTGTGAAATTACAGTACAGCCGTAAAACACAAAACTGTACAATTACGGTAAATCGCTGCCAGTACTTTACTGTGGAATTACAGCACAACTGTAAAATGAAAAACAGCTGCAAACCTGTAAAATTACAGTAAATGGCTGGAACCACTGCTGCCAGTACTTTACTGTGAAATTACAGTACAGCCGTAAAACAGAAAACTGTACTTAAACTGTAAAATTGCGGTAAATAGCTGCCAGTACTTTACTGTGGAATTACACCACAACTGTAAAATGAAAAAAAAAAATGGTTACAAACCTGTAAAATTACACTAAATGGCAGGAACCACTGCTGCCAGTACTTTACTGTAAATTTACGGGGAATTTTTTTACAGTGTATCAGATTAAGTTCTGATAATGAGATTTATTATTTATTTATATTCATCTTCTGGCTATATCATATGTATACAGTATGAAGATAGACAACATGTATAACAATGACGTATGAATATATGCACAAACAATGAGAGTACAGTATATGACTGGTAACTGGTGTTCATGGGGTCTGTACTGTAGGTTTTTAATCGCTCTTCACTCTCTATGAGCATTTTTAGTGTGTTGCGACTCTTTGTCTTTAGGTTTGTTTATTCTGGCGCTTGTCTTTGCACTGCGAGTCTCTGGTGACTCCACACGCGTCTCCCAAAACGGGGGAAAGCGGCATGTCATGTCAAAGCGTCCACGTGGCAAGCATCATCGCGCGTTCCCATGCAAGTTTCACCTTGGCTCACCTGAAGTTAAACATTTTTAAAACTATTAACAGCTTCACAAAGCTATCTGAGTTCTAAAATATGTGTTAAGAATGAGCTTTTTTATATGCTCGCGCAGATCACTGTACGAGCACTGCGGGTGAGTGAGAAAGCACCGGACTGGAGCGGATCACAAAACTACAGACTGAAAGAAGGTCAAAATAATATTTGTTATGTTAATTTGTTATGGTTGGATTAATTCACTTGTTTTTTCAGAATAACACCCAACTTGCAAAGCGCCGAGTTAACCAGGCCTACTTATTTACATTCCGCGGAATACACGGAATATAAAAATCTCTTAAGGTTGACATTTAATTCCGCGGTAGCGGAATATTCTGTCATACGCCCAGCCCTAATTGATCGATAATGATCATTTTTTCAATATAAAATGTGTTAATGTTACCAGCTTTGAGAGTATCCCAACAATGACTGAAGCCAAAAGAAAAAGCAGGGCTAGACATTAATGCTTGTTCGGGACAAGTGAATGTTTTGTATGGGCAAGTGAGAGAGAATTTTACTTGCCAGACTGGACAAGTAACTTGAAAAAAACAGTGCTATGAAAAAAATTGGTCTAAGAATAGGTGCATTAGACAGATCTGCGTGTTTGTGTGAACTGCATTTGTTGTGGTAGTGCTCGTTTTTGTGTGTGACAATAAATCAATGGCGCAGCGCATTGATTATTGGGTGGATTGTGGTGGGTGGATTACAGGTCTGCTACCTGACCTGAGCCTGACGGATCCCAAAAAAGGGTTTCGTCCCTTTCAACAATGCTTTTCACAGCCGCAAAAATTATGTTTAGAACGCGCTTTTCCTGCCGCATCCGCACCTGATACGATGTTGCCTCTATCTGTGCATTGAATGTTCAAAACATGGCACCCGAGGACTTCCATTTTATAAATCCCCAAGGACCCCCCCCACTCTAGGTAAAAACTCTTCGGATCTATACGATTCACAAGAATGGCATATTTGGATTCAAAACGGTGAATTTCGCTGAAAAGCGGCGAGTTTGCAGGTATGATTTTACAAGCATTTTCCTGTTTGAGTACAGCTATCATCAAGCACACACTAAAACTCAAGTGTTTTCCTGACGACCCGTCAAAATAAAAGTCCCGTTAACTAGAACACTCAGATGAAAAAATACTGTTGTACTTGCTAAAGGAAATTGTAGTACCCTCGTAGTAAATTGATAAACTGTAGTAAACACTGTAGGGTTTTTCCCTTCATAGAGAATTTGGAGGTGGCCGCCTTAATCAAATTTCTTGCTGCCTCCGATTCTCAACAAATGTTGAGTGTCTTCACAAAAAACACTGTGGGCATTAAACAGACTGTCATTTGTAACTGCAGATGTGGCATTACGCCACAATGGAGGTGCTGTTTCGTTATCAGCACAGTGAGGCGCTGAAAAGTTCAGTAGAAGAGCTATAAGGAGCTGTATTAGCTGTGTTTCACGGCTGTTCAGGTGTTTTACGTACAATTTCTTAAATTAACGTACTGTACATCATTGTAATGTTTTTAGCTGTGGAGTTGGCTCGTTGAATCAGCGTTATACTATACACAGCGAGCTCGCCATTATAACGGTCCAGACCTCATACATTGCAATCAGAATGACTCGCAAACAAATGACTCCTTTGAACCGATTTGTTTAAACAGAATGCAAGAAATCAGCGAATCATTCAAAGCTCAGTGAACCACAAGAGAACGTAGGATGTGAATGAGTTTTGCTCATTTAGTAAGAATGGTTAATTATGGACTTAGTTAATTGAAAAGAGTAAAAAGCTTATATTAAAATGTTAAACTTTTCTGTTCAGGTGAATAAATTTAAAGTTTTAACTTACTAGTTGTCAATTTCAACAAATTTTTAGAACTTCAATATAATTATTATCTTAAGCCACTTAAGGGATGGTGGGCCTAAATGCGTGTTGCACCACTTACGCCTCATTTTGAGCCAGGAAAAACCCTGGCCTCTGGTTTACACGCAGCCGAGGGATAACAGAAGTTAGACATTATCATTAATAGCGTTGTCAATATGGATATTTCTCTTAAACAAACGCATCGATTCGCTTCAGAAGACCTTTGTTAAGACCACGGAGTCATGTCGAGCAGTTCTTTGATCGATGGATGCACTTTTTGGAGCTTATAAAAATTTAGCCCCATTCACTCCCATTCTACCGCTTAGAAGAAATAGGATACGTGGTTTTATAACTGGATTATCCTTCAAGAAGAAAGTCATGAGTGAGTGAGTGACTGAGCTGAACGGTCCAGACCTCATACGCTGTTCGGTCTGCACAGCTCGGCAATTGAACACACATACAGTCTACACGTTTTGTGTCAAAGCGATTATCGGCCGATAATGATCGGCGACCGATCAGTCGGAGCACCCTTACTAGACCACTTCACAAGATGTAAACACTGGTCCAGAAGCACTTCCGGTTTCAGTTTTATTTATTTTATTATTTTTTTTCTCACATATATAATTTTAAGATATTCGTTTAATATTTCGATTCAGTTAAAATGTTCTGATAGTTGCGTTTTGTTCAACCATTGTGTATTGTTAAAAAATTTAAAGAGGAAGTTCTTGTGGACCAACTTTGGATCAGCATTGTTTACATCATCCGAAGTGGTGTATATGCAATTTTTTATTTTTAAATCAATTCAGTTATCGAAAAACATTGCGATATGCACATTTCGATAATTTCGATATATTGCGTAGTCCTAATTTTTAGGCACTCTACCTTCATTTCACATGTTGCAAGCCATGCTCGTAGTTTATTTTGTGCTTCATTGAAGACAGCGCATGCCACCGCATTTGAGTGAGTAGCACTGTATAACGTCTGACAGGATATTTCCTTTTACTGAAGTGAAAGACTTTTTATTTTGTAACAAGTTAAGATCTAAAAATCATTTAGAATTATGTACTGTACACAGTTTTGCGACCCACTTTTGGGAAACACTGCTTTGTGGTTGCCTGATCCCGTTTCTTGATGTACCCCACCACTAGACATGTGCCCGGTTAACCGCGGTTACCACCAAATCATGCTGAAACCGAGCTGGCTGCAATAATGCAAGGTATCGTTTATTTTATTGATGCGTAGCTTGTCCGTGAAGCACGGCTCTGGGATCAGTAGAAATGCTGCTCGATCTAAAAGCAGTGCGAGTTTGAGTCGCTTATAACGTGCATTTGAAAAAGCAACACCCGTCAAACATGATCATTATAAATATACTTTAGTGTGTTATGGTCGTCTTCTGCAGTGTGTATTTGGAGTTTCTGCACGAGAGCGCCCTCAGGCTTTCGGATGCAGCAGCATTTTACCGTACTTCACTCACAAGTTGTGCATAAATCATGTGATGTATATTTTCGGTTAACCGGGCATATGTCTACCCACCACTGGACATTTTGGATACGTTCCTTATTACACTTGTTATTATGTCTAGTCCTGCATCAACCGCTTTGCATATTATTTAACACCAGATTGAAATTACCTCTTAGTTGAAAGATCCTGTGGGTAGATGTCTTCTCGGGTCCAAAGATCTTTACCCGACCCAGAATGACCCGAATCACTTTTACCTGAACCGTGCATAAATTATATTTTTTAAAAGAAAGACCCGACCCAAGACAGACCCAATTGAGTTAGACCCGAGTCCGACCCAACCCAGCCAAAAAACCAGACTGGACCCGAATGTAAACCTCTTCGACTTAAGTGTGTCTGCAGCCCCGCACTCAATTAGTCATCTAAAATGTCTTAAAGAACTCTTAATCCATCTCAGCTCAATACAAGGCTATGCGTTTTGTTCTACAGTAAAAAAAGGATATGGGTAAAAATGCATTAATGCTGTTGTCGTTTAATTTAACAAAAAAAAAAAACGTTTATGTTACCTCTCCACATTCTGAACCACAAGCTAAAATTTACCCACCCTGGCAAGTGTTTTTGGTAGCTGGCTAAGGACTAGATCAGTGGTCGGGAACCTGTGGCTCTTTTCAAAAATCACGTGGCTCGCCAAAAATAAACATCCTAATAAATATATGAACATTTCAGGTTGTCCTGGCCAATACACGCATGCAGTGCTATGTGCAACCCAGCTAACAGGGAACTTTCGCTAACGTTCTTTAAAAGTTGTCTAAAAGTTAGAACAAAACGTTCTTCAAATAACGTTTATGGAACGTTTTCATAACGTTATATTTAATTAATATACGTTCTCAAAACGATGAGAGAAAACGTTCTTAGAACAATGTTCTCAGAACGTCCTTATGATGTTATTCATACTTAATGAATGTTTTCAAAACGATGAGAGCAAACGTTCTTAGAACAATGTTCTCGGAACGTCCTTATGACATTATTCATACTTGATGAATGTTTTCAAAACGATGAGAGCAAACGTTCTTAGAACAATGTTCTCGGAACGTCCTTATGACGTTATTCATACTTGATGAATGTTCTCATAATGATGAGAGAAATCGTTCTTTTTATTCTTTTTTTGTGGGCATTTCAATTAATTCAGGTGCATTCCCCTCCCAGATAGCAAACTGACATTAATCAATGTCGATTTCTGGTTATAAATGTCATTATCAGGCGTCAATCAGATTTCCATGTCGAATCAACGTTCACAATTTGGTAGGTACATCAGTAGGTTTTCGTCAAGAATAAAATATAGATTCAACATCAAAATGGGGTTATCAACACGACGCATCAGGTCGGAATCATAACCTAATTTGGAAACTTGGTGGGAGGAGTCGGAGTTCTGCTCGCTCGTGACGTCAACACGCTCGTGTGTGCACACAACTTTGCGTGGCCAACTTTCGCCAGAGTACATCTGAGGTAAGCAAATGTTTTGATTTTACATAGTTTTTTTATACTGAAATATAATATATTTTACCAATATTTTGTTATCGTAGTTTTAATGTGTTACATTGTGTAGGTTTGAAACGTTCTTGCATCATAATCTGGTAATTTATCGTCGTGTTAGCACACGGCCTGGTGAGCCGGTAGTAAACTCTGAGGTAAATGTTAATGCCGTTTTAGTTGTTTAAAACTGCCACATGCAGCATCGACCACGTGTAAAACTTTATAATTTTCTAAAATTTAAGATGAAAGCGATCACTTATGTCGTACTTATGGCAGCAAGAACATGCAGCACGTAAACTAAATGAGCACACAGATTGTAATTATTTTAGTTATTCAACATTGTCTCTATGTTGCCACGTTTTTGTTTGTACCTGAAACTTAAGGCACCACTTCAGCTCAGTTATGTAAGTAAAAAGTTATCAAGTAATTATTAAAGATCAGTAAACAGTCAGTAATGAAATATGAACAAATTGCAAATAGAACAGATACAAATTATGTAAACAGTGTTTTTATTTAAGCGTTGATTCAGTAAACTAGTGAAATAAAACATTGAAGAGTGGTCACTGTTGTTCTTAATACATTTGCATCTTACAGAATGTTTTTTATGATTTCTGACTGTGATTTGACATAAAAGCCTGTGATTGTTATTATTTCCTCAGACTGTGTTCAGGGGAAACCTGGAGCCAGTGAACCAGTACACTGCCAATGATGAGGCACGGAGTAGAGCTGTAATCGGGCCTTAAAAGTGAAGTCCGACAGTGCCCGAGCCCGACAGAATTCGGCCCGAGCCCGACAAGTACATTTTGATTGACAGCTTTTGAAAAGCCCGAACCCGTTTACAGCCTGACATTAGGCTATTCAAATGTGCGCACGCACACAGCTTTTGTCAAGAATGAGTCATTTATACATGTTTTAACATAATTTATTAATGACTAACGTAGGCTAGAGGCCACTTGGAAGTTGGAACAAAGAAATAAAATAAGTCCTCTGTAACATCTCACATATCCCACTGGCTCATTATTCTCATTATGCACATGGTCAAAACTTTTCCACACCTCAGACTTTGCTTTAGTTGCTGGTGCAACCAAAACGTAATCGCCAGAGGCAAGCCTCCGTTTCACCTCCTCAGCATCCATTTTTGCATCTTTCTCACGCTAATCGGAACGCATCACATGACCGCTCATTTACCGCGCAAGCCCGAGCCCGGCCCGAGCCCGTGTAAAATGATAGAAATTAAGCCCGAACAAGATCTTCAGCTCTAGCACGGAGGGCCATCTCCGCCACTGAAGCCATTCTGAACAACTGCTTTATCAGAGTGTACTGGCACACCTCCAACACACAAGAGCAGGGACCCAGTCAGAGCTTGAACCCTGGTAAGTAGTTTTCGCGGGGAGTGAAAGAGAGATACCCAAACATTAAAATTCGGTCATCATTTGCTCACCCTCCAGTTGTTACAAAACTGTATAAATTTCTTTGTTATTCTGAACACAAATTAAGATATTTTAATAAGTTTGTTTCAAAGTCATTTTGGGTCAAATTGGGCCATTCCCATAGTAGGACAAAAGACTACCATTAAAGTCAGTGGTGACCCAAAACGGCTTAGTTACAGACTTTCGTTAAAATATCTTTATTTGTGTTCAACACGACAAATAAATGTATACAGGTTTATAAGGCTGGTGGATGAGCAAATGATGAAAAAATGTTCATTTTTGGATGAACTATTCCTTTAAAATGCAGGAATGAATCCCCTACATTGTTCCATGTCGGTACGGCGGTGTCATCAACAGCAGCTATTAGTTCAGTTTGGTTCCAATCTGTACACACACAATAGATTTTGTTCTCTTGCGTAGTTACAGTTATGTGAATAGTCTTGTGACTGCATGGATTTGTAACGGGTTTAAATTCTATGGTTGTTATTGCTGGTCTTTCTTTCTGTGAAACCCAGATGAAGAGATCAAGAGGCCTGGACAGATGTTGACCTGCAGAACACCACACTGAGCAGACTTGTGCCACCGTTTTGCATAAAGTATGTCACAAACCAAAGAGAAATGCTGCGCTGCTTCTTTAACTACTGAACATGACTGTGGGTGCACCCCACAGATACCTTGCGCCGCGTCTTTGCCAAACGCATTGTTGACTGTATGCGCACTGCACAGACGCGTCGCGCCTCGTCTCGCCGAAAACAAAGTTTTAATGTATGCGCACTCGCATCTTTGATAACTGTGCACATTGTTTTGTTTGACTGTACATATACTGGCAGCGCACAGCTCCTGCCGCAACTAAATTACATTATACTTGTTTCATATCGTCATTTATATACTGATCAACCTGTATGGACCTCAAAATAAATAGACTGCTGTTGTTATGTACGTAGGAGGGTTAGATTATTTAGTGTAGAGGTCATTTCAAGAGTGATAAACAAAGTGATGGAAAATACTTATTTTCATGCATGTTAAAAATGTGGAAAGAACTCACTGCATCTCACCCTTTCCTGGCTGCATTATTATTTGTAAAGTAGAGTTTATGGAATGTGTGCATACATCGTTACAAGTATGACAGTTAACATTTCAAAACAGCATTTATTTATTTTGTTTAATATTTTATTAATTTAGGGAAATGGGCAAGATTCTTAGCCCTCATCAGTCTATTTGGATGTTGTTGATAGTGTAAAAACATCAACTTTAAAGCACATGTGATTGATGGATTAGCATTGCTCAACAATACTTATTCAATTAATGTAAAATAGTTTGACTTGACAAATTATTTTAACAATTTAACTGTTAATCTGTGAACATTCTTACTGTCAGTTAATGGGCCAATGTTAGCATCCTTATCTAGAAACACATGCTATGACTTTCTTACCTGTGTTAAATAAGTTAGTAACATCTATTTACAATCTATCTATTTACTTTACAGATGGAGCATGAAGAGACAGGCCATGGACCACAGCTCTAGTTTTTACGCACCCAACCCCACACACACATTCAGATAAGATTTCTCACTGATTAAATGTTCGTATGAAAGTTTGTTACATTTGTTGGTCAAGTTATAATTCATTGTCATAAATCTAAATGAAGAGTTTGGTTCCAAAATGAGATATATACGTTTTGTTTTATTTTTCAAAAATCATGTTTTTTATTGAGCATTCCAATTAATATAAATCAAAGTGCAGCTGGTTTGTTTTGATTTAAGCTACGATAACTAAAAATGTACAGCTAACTAACACAAAAACATGATAACATAAAAAAAGATTTAGATTTAATTGAGTTTTAAAACTCATTAATGTTAATGAGTTTTTAAAAAGCTTTTATGACTAAAATACCTGTTGATTGCACAAGTAACTGTTGTATACTTTTTTGTTCCTGGAATGATGTTAATAAACATGATGTTGAAAGAGAAGGTTGCAGCACTGCTCATCTTAAAATAACATTTTAATAACCTAATCTAAACTATTTTTTGTTCCAAATAAACGTTCTCAGAACGTTGGATTTTCAATACATTTTTGGTGGCAAGAACGTTATAGGAACATTATGCTAACCATACATTAACGTTCCAGCAAAGTTAAGCAAACTGAACATTTTTGGAACATTTTAAATAACGTTCACACAACCAAAACAGAACGTTTGGAAAACTCAACTCAACTTTATTTATATAGCGCTTTTTACAATTTTCATTGTTACAAAGCAGCTGTACATAAGACAAAACGTTCTCAGAACATAATTTTGTTAGCTGGGAAGCGTCAAGACACAAATCTACGGCAAACACATTTTCTATGGTAACCACTCGCGCCCGCAGCCCAGATTCAAGCTTCCCAGAGCGCGAGGAGTTTCAAGAAGAGCCATCATCATGCTTTTATTGAAAGTTGCGGCTATCTGTGGCGTATGATACAGAACTCATTGCCTCGCCATGTAATCACGTGTAAAAAGTTTTAAAAACACACCATGCAGCAAAGTATCCGGTAAGCAGATGGAAGCAAACTGCGATGTATGGATGCACTGTGTTTAACTCCGCATATCCGTGTTAGCAGCCTTTCTCGCACATGAAGTCCATATAGGCCTACATCTGTCAAGGTTGACAGAGTTGTTTCAATGCCGGTATGTAAGTCTTTGACCACGAACTGAACTACAAAGCTATTAGCAAGACGCTAGTGATGTTCGCTTTCATGAGGGGTTGCGCTGACCGGTTATGGAGCCAGAGATATGACAAAACAATCTGAATTTGAATTTCGTAAATCTGAATTATTGACAAGTGTTTTTAAAAAAACTGAATATTATATGGGAGTTAAAATAGTTTTGAATTAGATTTTGATTTCGAATTTGAATTTTTTTTACTTGAATATTGAACATTTGAAATTTAACACAATTGCTTTTTTTTAAGGCAGAGTTTTATAGGCATGCATTTTCAAACAACATATTTTTTGCTCTGAATTCTTAGATTGCAAATATCCAGTTTTTTTTTAATACAGCCTCACGTTTTCAAGATGAAGAAGAAATTCGGAACATCAAATTCAATTTTATAAAATTCAAAACGCAGAAATTCAGATCGTACAGAAAGTAGGTCAGAGGTAGTCCACAGGGAAGAGTAGAAGATCTCGGAAAAGTCAAACGGAGCGCTTTGGCCACAATGGCCAGTTATTTGTTCTTATTATCCAATCAAACTCCAAACATGCTGTTTTGGAGAGTGGAACTTCTTACATTGCAATAAAAAGGATTTACATTTTTCAAATTGCAACCACGCCCACAAGACTACACGGGTTGATCGTTTGTTGTTGCTGCAGCATAGCCAAGCTCATACCGCTGCAATCTTAGGCAGCTGCCCGGGATGTGTGCGCTCACTGCCTGCGCTTTTGCCTGCTATGCCTCCACTGTTTGCGCTCACTCCCAGCGTTTGCTGTTGGTGCTTTTACCCACAGTGTGCTTAGTGCACGCTCGCTGCTAGCTGCCCCACTATGCGCGCTGGCTTCGAGCGTTTGTGGGTGCATATACATTTAATATATTAGACATGTATACAATTTTTATAAAGAACGTTTGTGGGTCCTGCAAAGTCAATGACATACGTGGCACGCTGCAATAAAAGTTATGTACAACATTTAATGCTACAATAGAGAGAAAATGAATA